>NC_051068.1:22798875-22833504 GCF_004664715.2 Peromyscus leucopus
CAGGGAACCGACCATACCTTCTCTGCTATGATGAAAATTGCCCTCCAAAACAGAACAAACATTTCTTTCTTAAGTCATGTTCGTTATTTTAGTCATAAAAAAACAAAAGTCAATAACTTAGAACATTAAACTGAAAGTGAAGCCGTAGTTCTGATAAACCTTACCACATGATATTTGGATCATTGGAACTGGTTTGTGGGGGAGGTATACAGGGGTTTGGAGACATGGGCCGAAGAAGCCATCGAAAGTTTTAAGCTCCATGTCATGGAAACTTGTTATGTAAGTTTAGAACAACAAACTGCTTCTGGAAATGTGGATACTTAAGATTGTGCTTATAAGATTTCAGATGGAACAAGAGGCTCTCTTGGGAGATACAGAAAAAAAAACATTCATATTATACTCAGGAAAATAATTTGAGTAAGATTTGACTGTCCTAAAATTTTTAGTAAAGTTGAATTAGAGACTGATTTAACTGAGCAAATTCAAGACATCTCTCTAAACTGTAGAATGTTTGTATTTGCTTATTTTAGCCACATTTATAGTGAGATTTGGGAGAGAGAATGCAAAGCAGAAATACCTGAAAAATGTGCAGTTTGGAAAGGAAAGGAGCATGAACACTGTTACCTCTGCATAGTCTTGACAGTTATAACCATGGAACGGATTCCTGCTGTCAAGAAGAAGTACACTTTCACTGTTGCAAAGCTGGAACTCCACCTACCCAGGTACAAGAAAAAATGCTGCGAACCAACCTGAAAAGCTTTCATTTCAAAAGAGAATCAGGGAACTTCTTTGCTTGAACATGATACAAGGAGATCTGGCTACACCTCAAGATGGGATCAGGATTTAGTGTTTCATTGTCCTGGTTCTGTAAGCATGTAGACTATAAGAATTTCAGGGCTATGTAGGCTTGCAACAATCCTTGAAAGAAAAGGCTGTGAGGTCAGGAAACATGTAAAAACACAAGATTCTTTTCCTGAAGCCTATGAGTAAGCTGTACCTGAAGCTATGTAGATAAGCTCCAATGGAGAACTCAGAATATTGGAAATGCCAGAAACAGTGTATTTGTTAAATCAAGAGGCAGGCACCAAATGGACTAGCTCAAGAGGAGCCATGTATTCTAGAGGGTAGATCTGTTCTTGGACCTTTCTGTTGTAGCTGGAGGGCTTCTCTCCAGGTTCCCCAAGCCCCGCAGTCCCACAATCCACATATAAAATAATCACTCAGACGCTTATATCACTTATAAACTGTATGGCCGTGGCAGGCTTCTTGCTAACTGTTCTTTTATCTTAAATTAATCCATTTTTATAAATTTATATCTTGCCACGTGGCTGGTGGCTTCCCAGCGTCTTCACATGCTGCTTGTCCTCGCGGTGGCTGCAGTGTCTCTCCTCAGCCTTCCGCTTCCCAGAATTCCCCTCTCTCCTTGTCCCACCTACATCCTGCCTGGCCACCTACTTCCTGCCTGGTCACTGGCCATCAGTGTTTTATTTATATAGAACGATATCCACAGCATTTCCCCTTTTCTTCTTTTTTTAAAAAGTAAGGTTTTAACTTTAACATGGTAAAATTACATATAACAAAACAATTACCGAGCAAGAATTACAGTTACAATATTAAAGAAGATGTCCTATCTATCTTATATTTGTGAGTTTAAGGTTTTATATCTAACTTATCTTTTATCATAACTGAGGAAATTACGACTATCTAGTTTTCAAACACATCAAAGACCTGAGAAGGAACATAATGGTACCTGAGAAATGGTAGACGGATGCAAGCAACTTTTGGGAATCTTGCAAGAGTAGACCAAGACAGCTGGCAGCCTGGACAGTCACCTAATAATGTTTCTCAGCATTGTTGGTGCATTCAAATTGGCTACAGGCCTAGAGTATATGACAGACCATTTTTAGAAGCAGGAATTCTGAAAGACCATCTTACCCTGTCTTGGCAGAGTACAGTGGTCGCTTTCCTTGTGTCCCGCTTGTCCAGAAAGGACAGCATTGCATTCATACTGTTAGCCGTCAAGGCAAGGGCAGTTCTTTGCCCAGTAGTCCATTTTGTGCCAAAAAGACAAACTTCCAAATGGAAATGTCTTAGAAGCCCAACATTCTCTTGGGATCAATTGGTGCAGCCAGGAGCAATTGTGTCTCACGTCAACAGAATTCTAAGTTATTTAAATGCCATATTCTCTAGGTCTATGAAGTGTTTGAAGATTACCTATCTATCTGAAATATATCTATGTATACCTAGAAGACTTAACTAACATGGCTACAAATATGATTATCATAGATGACTAATTATTAATCTATTTTTAATTATCCATTACAATTTTAAATGAGTTACATAAACATAATACTTCAAACAAGAATAGAAATATATATATATATATATACATACATATATATATATATATACAGTATAACAAAATTAGCTTCAAGTTTGTATCAATAAAGTAAAATTTATACCAATGTAAAACATTTTAAACATAAACTAAAATCTATACCAATGTAAAACATTTTAAACAAGTTCTTTAAAAGTAGGTTCATTAATCTACCCTTTTATCTTATCATCTCCATATCCTATATATCCATATCATATCCCCTTTTCTTTTTTAGAAAGAGATAACATTTTAATCAACCTGTTTTAAATAAAAATATTGGTTTTTCTCTGTCCCACACCAGAGGGCTCTTCTGATTTGGGACACAAGAATCTCTTAACCATTTTTTTTTTTTAAAGCAATATGTCTGGGTTTAGAGGGGGAGTGAGCCAATTATACCTCTAAAGCCAGCTTGGTATATTTGGGAATTTGGACGTAGCATCTCTTACTACTTCCTGCTGGAGGGGGGCGCTGTATCTTATGGGGACGCAAAGAAAATTTTAGGCCTATGGGGTAATCCGTGAGGCTGTATTGTGGGAGCCAGTTGCCTTGAAGCCATTCTGGATGTTGGATCATCTGGGCCATGGTGTCATCGGAGACCTTTCAGGGGGTCTTGGCTGGTGAAACCTGATGTATCTTAATCTGGAACAAATCCACAGCCTCTGGCTTTCTGTGGAAACAAAAGCATAACCTCTTTTCCAAAGCAACATATCCTTAAATCCAAATTTTGAAGTCAAGGTACCTTTAAAATATACATTTTGGCATAACTCAACAGCTTTTGTAATCAAATGTTTTTCTTTAGTTACGAATATCAAAGACAACATAATCCAGATTTTATGTGTGATAGCCATCTTTATGTGGCTTATTACCTTTATTGTTTTTTTTAAACACTTTATTTTTAGATACTATTTGTTTATATAACGGTATACATTTTTTCTTTTAAGCCTATGTACATTTTTACATGCATTATAAACTATTTTATCTGAATCAGTCTTACTGTGAACTTATTGCTTTAAACTGTAGCCTTTTAAGCCTGAAACGGCGCTGTGGCTGCTGGCTCCGCCCATTTCAGCTTCCCAACACCGCCAGCTCTGGGAGTCATCAAGTCTCAGAAATAGTGGGTCTAAGGTTTTATCAAAGCAGCGTGTAGCCCAGAAACCTCTTTTTTTTTTTTTTTTTTTTTTTTTTTTTAAATAATAGTAAAGACTAAATCTACCACACAGCTTAATGTGCTGCTGGCAGATGCCTCATTTCTGCCATACTGCGGGTCAAACGCACACGCCAGGAACCCGCCAGTGTTCAAACCTGCATTTTGCGGCGTCTAGCTGCCCATATGAGACAAGAAGCAGGAACCTGTTTTTGGCTCTGTTTAGAATTGGTTATTAAATATTGTCAGGTTTAAGGTGGAAACTCCAACCGTTGGGCGCCATTTTTTGCAAGAGGGAACAAGTGGCTGCATTTAAACTTTAGCCAGCTACGCTTTCTTGTTCTCTCTCTCTCTCTCTCTCTCTCTCTCTCTCTCTTTCTCTTTGGATTTACACCTGGGACACTAGGTGGCTGTTTTGAAAATCCCCTCGGATTTCTACTGTTCTACGCAGATTTGGTAAGTCATAATATATCAGATATTTTAAAGGAAACTATCTAAAAGAGAATTTTTTTCCACATTAAAAAAAAATGGGTTTTATGTGTACATTGGAAGAAAATTGGGTTTTGTTCGAAATTTTAGGCAGTCTGACAATGGAACAACTATATAATATTAGTATTGGTGGAATTATGCACCTTATCACTATGCTAATCCACATTTTAATATTTAAAAAGATAGTCAATTTAAGTGCCAGGATAACAGCTTTAGAAGAACTTGTTAAACCTGTAAAAATTCAGACAGAAGAAATTAACAGTGAAGTTGTTTCAAGTCGGGATCATAAGGTTGCAGAAAGAAAGCCTGTTTTCACATAGTCACCCTTAATTTATCCTGTAACCGTACAGCAGATGCCTGATCAAATGGCTACACAAAATATTTGGGCTCCAATTGAAATGTTGGATTTAAAAAGGTTTAAGGAGGCAATAGTATCTTATGGCATGCATTTCCCCATATGTAAAGCAAATGTTAAACTCTTGGTCAACATATAATAGGATAGTACCACAGGACTGGCGGGACCTTGCACAAGGTGTTCTGGAACCCAGCCAGAGACTTCAATTTCTGACTTGGTTTAAGGAGGAGGCTAAAAACATAGAAAAACAATGGAGGGATAAAGGAATACAAGTTTGCCAGGATCAGCTTATTGGAGAAGGCCAATATGCTTCAGTACAAACACAATGTTTATATGATGTCCAAACCCTAATTTTATGTCGAATGGCAGCCTTGAATGCATGGGACAGAGTTGAGGAACCAGGAAAAAAATCTGAGTCATTTACAAAGGTGATGTAAGGCCCAAAAGAGTCTTTTACAGATTTTTTTACAAAGACTGGCTTCAGCAGTAAAGAGAATGGTCTCGGATTCAGAAGCTGGTAAGGCAATAATTGAATCTTTGGCCTTTGAGAATGCGAATGCAGCATGCAAAAGAATAATCAGGCCATTAAGGGCAAGATCTGCACCTATGGAAGATTGGATTAGAGAAACAATTAATGTTGAAGCTGATGAGCATGATGATACATGGGTAGGAGAAGTAATTTCAAAAGGTTTGAGGAGTGTTAGATGTTTTGGATGTGGAAAGCAAGGACATTTGAAAAGGGACTGTAGACAGGTCATTCCAGAAACAATGTTTCTTCAAGGAACAATGGCAACAGAAGGCCCCTTCCTTCTGGAGTATGCAGAAGGTGTGGTAAGGGAAAACACTGGACCAACGAATGTAGATCAACAAAGGACAGACAGGGTAATCCTTTGCCTCAGTCTTCGGGAAACTCCCAGAGGGGCCTCGCGCAGGCCCCCAGTGCAAATCCAGTTCAAACCTTTCCTGCAGCCATAGAGGAAATGCCTGCTCTGGAGAGCGATTAAATAACCAAATGCCTATTGGAATAAATCATGCTGGTCAGGTTGATGAAACAGAGAGAATAGAAAATTCAGGAGAAAACATAAAGAAAATTTTTTGGCAAACTTCTATTAATGAACAAAGACCAAAATTAATGATAAAAATAAATGGTGTTTTGTTGTCTGGTCTGGTAGACACAGGTGTGGACGTTACCATAATTGCACCAGAATTTTGGCATCCAACTTGTCCTCTTCAGGAGGTAAACGTTCAACTGTTAGGAATTGGGACATTATCTCAGGTGAAACAGAGTGCAAGATGGCTCGAATGTATAGGTCCAGAAGGACAGAGAGGAAAATTAAAACCATATGTGGCTAACATAACTATGAACCTGTGGGGTCGAGACTTGTTGCAACAATGGAATACTCAGATTAACATCCCTCCAATCTCAGAAACAAATCATAAACTAACACATGTTACTGAGGGAAATATTAGAAGATATTATTCTAATGAGTGGTCACGAGCCATCCATATTATACAAGAACAGGGCACAATAACTGATGATCTTCCAAAGACACCAACAGCTCTACCTTTAAAATGGTTAACAGACAAGCCTGTATGGGTCCAACAATGGCCTTTAACAACAGAGAAACTCCAGGCTTTAGAAGAGCTGGTAGAAGAACAGTTAAATGCTCAGCATATTGAAGAATCAACCAGCCCTTGGAATTCTCCTGTATTTGTTATTAAAAAGAAATCTGGTAAATGGAGAATGATAACAGACCTTAGAGCAATTAACAAAGTAATTCAGCCAATGGGCTCTCTACAATCTGGGATGCCTTTGCCTACTCTGTTACCAAAAGGATGGCCTCTCATAGTTATTGATTTAAAAGACTGTTTCTTTTCAATACCCTTACAAGAAAAAGACAAAGAAAGATTTGCTTTTACAGTGCCTAATTATAATAATTCTCAACCGGTTAAAAGATTTCAATGCAGGGTCCTCCCTCAGGGAATGTTGAATAGCCCAACTCTGTGCCAATATTTTGTACAACAGCCATTGGAAGTGATACGTAAAAAATTTCCTAAATCTATAATTTATCATTATATGGACGATATTTTACTAGCTGACTCAAATGCAGATACTTTAGAAATAATGTTTGAAGAAGTAAAGAAAATTTTACCTTGCTGGGGATTACAAATTGCCCCTGAAAAGATACAAAGAGGAGATTCTATTAATTATTTAGGATATAAAATAGAGCTACAAAAAATTAGACCCCAAAAGGTGCAAATTAGGAGAGATAGACTATAGACTCTTAATGACTTTCAAAGATTATTTGGAGATATTTCTCATCTACGAACTATTGTTGGGGTAAAAAATGATGAACTGACTAATTTGTTCAAAACCTTAGAAGGTGACAAGGACTTAAATAGTCCAAGAGAATTATCACCTAAAGCTGAGAAAGAATTGGCCTTGGTAGAAAAGAAAGTGCATGAAGGACACGTGGATCATATTGATCCAAAGCTGGATTGCATTTTGGTTATTTTACCTTCTAGGCGTTCTCCTACTGGAATATTAATGCAGAGGGAAGATATTATATTGGAATGGATATTTTTACCAAATAAACCAAATAAAAAATTAAAAACTTATGTGGAAAAAATCTCTGACTTGATTTACAAAGGAAAATTGAGACTTCGTCAATTAGCAGGCATAGACCCAGGAGAAATTGTCGTACCATTAACTAAGGAGGACATTGAAAAATTATGGACAGAAAGTGAACCTTGGCAAAGAGCTTGCAGTAATTTTTTGGGAGAAATTAACAGCAAATATCCCAAAAGCAATAGAGTTGATCTTATAAAGAGAGCTGATTGGATCTTGCCTCGAATTGTACGGCAAAAACCCATATCTGGAGTTCGTACATTTTATACAGATGCCAACAAAGAAGGAAAGGCAGGTTACAAATCAGAAAATTTAAGTAAAGTGGTTCAAAGTCCGTATAATTCAGTTCAAAAATCAGAATTGTATGCTATTCTGTTGGTATTAATGGAATTTTCAGAACCTCTCAACATAGTAACTGACTCTCAGTATGCTGAAAGAGTGGTGTTACATATTGAGACTGCAGAATTTATCCCTGATGCTTCAGAAATAACTTCACTATTTATTCAATTACAAGATACAATCAGGAAAAGGAATCATCCTTTATATATAACTCACATTCGATCCCATACTGGTCTGCCAGGCCCTCTAGCACAAGGCAATGATGAGATTGATAAATTATTGATAGGAAATGTGCTGGAGGCCTCAGAATTTCATAAAAAACATCATGTTAATAGTAAAGGTTTAAAAAAGGATTTTTCCATAACCTGGCAACAAGCCAAAGAAATAGTAAAGAAATGTCCTACTTGTTCCTTCTACAATCAAACGCCATTACCAGCAGGATGTAACCCAAAGGGTACTCAGAGAAATGAAATCTGGCAGATGGACGTGTTTCACTTTGCAGAATTTGGAAAATTGAAATATGTACACCACACTATCGATACTTATTCAGGATTTCAATGGGCAACTGCTTTGAGTTCTGAAAAAGCTGATTCTGTAATCACTCATTTGCTAGAAGTTATGGCCATCATGGGTATACCTGCACAAATCAAAACTGACAATGCTCCATCATATGTCTCTGTTAAAATGAAATAGTTTTTTGCTTATTACAATATAAAGCATATTACAGGCATACCACATAATCCTACAGGTCAAGCAGTTATAGAAAGATCAAACAGAACTCTAAAGAATATGCTAAATAAACAGAAATGGGTAATAAAAACCCCCAGAAATAGACTGCATAATGCTCTTCTAATTTTGAATTTTCTGAATGCCAATGAGAAAGGAACAACAGCTGCAGAGAGACATTGGATAATAGAAAAAACTACAGAATTAAATCAGCCTATATACTTTAAGGATGTGCTGACCTCAGAATGGAAACCAGGGTATGTATTACATTGGGGACGAGGTTTTGCTTTTGTTTCTACAGGAGAAGATAAGCTGTGGGTACCATCAAAATTGATAAAGGTTCGATTTGAACAAGAGAGACCTCTTAATTGAGGAGGTGATAGTTCATCAACCAGCATGAACATCCAATTTAAACTAACTTGTACCAGTAACACATGCCTTTTCATTTAATCAGATAATAACTTGTCAAAAGGAAAATCCCCAAAATTAGTCTTGGGGAAAGGTTTTTGTTTTTGTCTTTTAGGAGAATGAAGGTTAAGGAATCTGAAGAACACTGGACAAATGAGACAACTGAAGAAAAAGGACAAATCATCTATCCAAGAAACAGAGTGAAATGGTGTATGGGTATATATTATCTAAAAAATTTGTATGTCTTCCTAAATGTTTGTTTCTGCTTTTCTCTAAAGATTTAACACTATTGGTTTTCTAATAGTCCCAGTTCAATTAAAATTTAAAGCTGACTTTGGAGTTGGAGAATGGCTCTCTCCTTCTTTAAAATCAAGCATGTTGTTAAAAGGAAAATGCAAACTCCCTGTATCATGCCAGAATAAAAGAGCCATCTTCTGCTATGGTACAGGACAAAAGCAAAATTAATTAAGGGACTATTCTATTACTAATCTCAACTCTTTGATTCTATTCTGATTCTTTAAACTTTTCTCAAAGTATAAATTTTATATCAAAATTTACAAGATTAATATATATACATTTTAAACTTTGTTAAGATATGAATGGTCATATAGAGTACTAACTAATTCTAGAAAAAAGGCTAGCTGCATATATATGTTTTTGTGTTCGAGTCTCTTATCAGTTTTCTGCAGGAAATCACGGCCAGGCCTAACATCAACTGAAGTCTCCAGAAAGAAGATGGGGCCCCACAACAACAACAATTCCACGTGGACAAAAATAATATCATTAAGCTGACAAACATCATCCACAGTTCAGCTTTGAACTACAAGGTGCTCAGAGCAATTTTGAGATGACTAGCTGAGATGATCCAGTCTCAAAGACTACTTGAATAGGGACTTGAGATAAACCCTGAACTTTGGCATTATACAAAGACTGGATAATGAAGGATATAGTTACCTTTCCTAGAATTTGACAATTAACCTAAAATTTTTCTTTCAGGATAAAGAAAACTTCACCCATACCCAGCAGGAAGCAATTTTAAGATTACGACGCCCACATTCCCAAAGAGGTGGTGTGGGGTGGGTGGTTTTTTGGTCTTTTTAATGGGTTTTGGGTCTGGGATAATTTTCAGTATTTAGGGGGGTTGGTTACAAGTTATTGTCAAGGGTTAAGAAAAAGGCTAAGCAAAGGAGATTAGATTTAAGGTTCTTGTTTAAAAAAAAGAAGAAAAAGAAAGAAAGAAAGAAAGAAAGAAAGAAAGAAAGAAAGAAAGAAAGAAAGAAAGAAAGAAAGAAAAGAAAAAGACAATTACTAATACTTTACATTGGATTGAATTGTTTTATATTGTATACAAATTTGAAACTGATATTGTTAGAAAATGCTATATGTATATTTCTAATTGTATTTATACCATTCATTTAACAATGTAATACAAATTTCTGATCCTTGAATGTTATTATTACCAACTACTAGGATATAAAGAAATGAAAGTTAGTAGTTAGACATTACAATAGAACTTGTAGTCATATTAGATATGTTTTAAAAATTGAGCAGAGATGTTTTAGACAGGTCATCTTCAAACCCTTCAGAGATCTACGGAATATGGCATTTAAAATGTTTTAATAACTTAGAAAAATTTTCTTTTTTGAGACATGTCGGCTCCTGGCAGTACTAATCTACTTCAGAGAAAATATGGGCTTTGAAGAAACTGCATATGGAGTCAACTTTCATTGTGGCAAAAGTTAGCCACTGGACAACAAAGTATCCTTGAATCAACAGGACAAAATGGACAGACAGAACACGAAACAAGGGACTACTGATTCTTGCCAAAACAAGTGTGGTTATGGCTTTATCAAAAGGCATCTTCTGAGGCCAGGACAATATGGCCCCATCCCTGAAGTGGCCTTCGCATCCGGAAAAGGTACGGTGCCCTTTTCTTCGAAGGCAGCTTAACAGGCAGAGGGCCGATGGATTCTGTTGTACAATGGAACAGCAGCTGAAAGCTCATGCCTCTCAAAAGTAGACTGGCATTTAATAGAGGGATGTGGAGAAGAAGGGGATGCTGAGATGAAGCCATATATACACAGCCAAGAAGAATGGACAGCTGAATTTAAAAACTGTCAACAATTTCCAGAATTTAAAATCCTGAATCATGACAGGACACTAGTGGAATTCAGGTGTTTCTGGTACGTGGACTGCTCTCACCCAATGTGAGGTTGAACTGTTGACCTTGTGTACATCCTACATCACAAATGAGTCTGTCAGATACACTAAGCCTATAGGCTGAAGATGATGCCCCAACACTGTGGAGAAACCTCAGGTGACTGCCCAGGCAGCTGGCTGTTTCTGTCAACTCACAAATTTTTTAGAAGTTGCTTGCATGCACTTCCTGTTTTTATTTTTGTTAGCTAATATTATTCCCTTCTTGGGTCTCTGAGGGAGTTGAAGATTAGTTAGTTATGGTTGAAGATTAGTTAGTTATAGTTGAAAATTAATTAGGATAGAAAGTACATTAGATACATCTTGGAATTACCAAAATAGGATAGATAATGGAATTATTTTCTCTGATTTGTCAAATACCTGTTTAGGTATTTATTACTTGTATATATTGTATATAGTTATTGTACTTTTGTATATAGTTTTTCTTTTGTTAGTTATAACCTTTTGCTTTTTTTTCTTTTTATTAAAATAGAAAAGGGGAAATGTGGTGGTAATCTAATTGTACTGAAATGTGATTTTGATTGTATGTTAATAAATAAAGTTTTCCGGGGGTCAGAGCTATTAGAGCCATAGCAAGAGTGTGGCAGTGGTGGCACACGCCTTTAATCCCATAGATCTCTGTGTGTTCAGGGATACAGCCAGCATTGGAGACATATACCTTTAAGACCTAGGGGGCTGTACATTCAGACAGTGATGAGGCAGTCACGTGTTTGGGTTTACAACCAATGAGAAGGCAGAACAAAATACTATAAATAGACGAACAGACAGGAAATAGGTCTCTTTCGGGAAGCTGGGACACCGCAGGTGGAAGGGTGAGATTTTAGCTCTGAGCTCTTACCTCTCAGCTTTCTCTTTTACATTGTTTCTGTGTTTCTTATTTAATAAGACGGTTGGTTACATCAATATTCTGTTCTTAATCTCTCTGTTTCTGGACAGCTGTGAGGAGAGCAGCTTTGCCCTTATGGTATTGTGCCCTTCCATCGTGGCATTTCTCTCTTGCCGTAGTTCAGATAGCCAGGCATTGGCACATCTGAAATCATGATAGAAAATCAATCCTTTTCTCCCTTAAATTTTTTCTCCAGGTATTGTCACCATAATGATAAGTGGAAAATGTAGAAAATTGGTGCCGTAAGTGAGGCCTTTACTCTACCTGAACATGTGAGTCAAAGACCACTGCATCTGGTTGCTATGGCCAAGTGAGCAAGACTTTCCAGCTTTACTGGAGCTCAGATGGCACTATGCACCACCGGTTCTGGACATGCATCCATAATATTTAGTGTTTACCATACTTCATTTTATTCTTATGTTATTCATTTTTTTATTGTTACTCCCCTCTCCTTTTCCTTTTCGAGTTGGAGTTTACTCTGTGGCTTTGTATCATATATAACTTTTATTTTTTATTTTCCAGGGCTCACAACTAAGGCATTGTTTTTTAGCCTCAGTACAGTCTTTAGATTTTGATCTTTGAAGAGTGTTGGTACTATTAAGATCATGAAGACTTTTGAAGTTGAATGGTATGTACTTTACATTATGAGGGGAATGTGAACCTTTACAGAACAAGGGCATTGCATCTGAAATGCTCTCCATAAGCTTGTGCCTTGAACTCTCAGGTTCCTGCTAGTGGAACCACTAGAAAGGGGGGTTGAGCTGCAGAAATGAATTACTCAGGACATAACATTGAAGTGAGTGTTTGAATGAGAATGGCTCCTACAGACTCATAGATTTGGACACTTGGTCACCATGAAGTGTCATTATTTGAAAGGGTTAGGAAGTGTGGTCTTAATGGAGGAAGTGTGTCACTGTTGGTGGGCCGTCCCAAAGCTATCCTGTGTCTCTGTCTTTCTCTCTGTCTACGTCTATATTTCTTCCTATTACTTTTCAATTCCTCATTACCCCCTGCAAGAGACCCTTTGATAGGTTGGGTCTGGACCCCCGACAATGGTCCCCCAACATATGGCACCTGAACAGGGATATTAAATATGGGGGTTCCCTGGCAAAGGCTCCCCCACACAACCTTGAATATGGGGGATAAAGTAAATGCAACATCACAGGTTGAGTGAGCATGCTCAGATAATTAAGTGAGTGCAGTGATTTATTTTTGGAAGTGAAATGTAAATATATTTTAAATATAGCTAGAGGAGCTAAAGTTAGGCTGAAGCAAGTATCTATCTATCTACCTATCTATCTATCATCTATCTATCTATCTATTTATCTATCTACTAAGTTAGTTCTAAAGTTGTAATATAAGTAAATCATAAAAGTTTTTGTGAAGTTTGAGAAATGTAGGCTTAGGTATAATGGAAAGCAACTTAGAGTAAAGCAGGTTTTCCTGAATGCAGGACCTTGGACACAGACACATGGAAAAGAATAGGAAGGAAGCATCTGGGACCAAGTAGCCACTGCGGACTTAGCAGTCCAAGAACAAGCAGTAGCAATAGCAGCAGCAGCAAGAGCCGGGGCTGTCCCAGTCCAGCATTGGCATTGCTGAGACCTGCAGGGCATCATTGAGCTAGCAGCAGCAGACGCTGAGAGAGCCAGTACAATGCAGTGAGGGTCTGTGAACTTTCTGCCATAAAGGAGCCTCAGTGAGGAGAAAGCAATCAGTCAGGGTGTTTTGTGGGAGCTGAACTTATATGGCTGGAGGTTATGCTCTGCAACCTTGACAAATCAAACAGACATGCTGCCACCTGAGAGGCAAATGGTGAATAGCAGCAGAGGCAGTGCTGTGGACCCAAGGGTTAACAGGAAACCCAGGCAGGATGTGCCCTGGCATGGAGAGTGCAATGGAGGGGTTAAAAATCCTCCCTGCAATGGAGAGTACAGGGTCTGAGTCCCCTGAAGCTACAGTGTGGGAAGTGCTGAGGTGAAACAGAGCCAAGCTCCAAGCTGAATAGTGGAAGATGTGCTGGAACTCAGGCCAACCAGAGCTCCCAGTGGCTGGGTAAGGCAGAGCCATGGAGCTGCCCTGAGGTTGGTGTTCTGCTGTGCAAGCAAAGCAGTGCACAGAGGAAGACCACCAATGCATGAGCAGAGCAGGTAAAGGGGGCTGGAATGCTAGATGTAAACCTCAGCTCATATGGTGGAGAGGTACCTTGAGCCCTCAGGCCCCAGAAATGGGACTGTAAAACCAAAATGGGGCAGAGCCAAGCCAGCAGTCAAAGCCACACAGCTTCTGTTTGCTGGTGGTGAACAAATGTGTGGCTCCTTTAAGAGACAGTTTACTAGTTCACACTGGTGGCATAGAGAGCTCTTTTAAAGAGGTCTGCACCAGTTACCTACTATGGCACCACATTCTCCCAGGAGCAGATTTCTTAGGGGAAGGCTATCTGCTGGAAGGCACCACTGTAACGGAGAGCAAAGTTTCAGAGACTCTTGTTTAAATTGAATTGTTGCACTCAAGAGAACTTCAACAACTTTTTGGTTATGCATTTCTTTTTATTTGGAGCTTTTTGCTTCAGATTCATTATAACTTGGACAGCTATACAAAGACTTCAGGGCAGCTAGCAAGCCAGGCCCTGATTTAGGGCTTTCAGTCGAACGTTAAGACTGGTATCAGGCCGGGCGTTGGTGGCGCACGTCTTTAATCCCAGCACTCGGGAGGCAGAGCCAGGCGGATCTCTGTGAGTTCGAGGCCAGCCTGGGCTACCAAGTGAGCTCCAGGAAAGGCGCAAAGCTACACAGAGAAACCCTGTCTCAAAAAACCAAAAAAAAAAAAAAAGACTGGTATCAGAACTGGCTTTTTGAACTTTTCAGACTTCAAAAATGGGACAATTTTTATTTCACCTACACATATATACTCTATCAACTGTGGAGACTTACAAACTATTTTATGTAGAAATAATAGAAAATGTAAATAGTTCTATTAAGAGATTGCTAAAGTTTAGTAAATGTAAATAGTTCTATTAAGAGTTTACTTTTGGATGTAAGTTTATAAGAATTGTAATAGTGTATACTGTTAATATTCATGCTAGAATTATGGTGTTAACCCGCTAATGTTAGTGAACCATGGTGCGAGGATAAGGGGTTACAGGTTCAGCCAAGGAATTCAAAAGGCCTTGAGTAGACATTGCAAAATGACTAGGTTGGTAATTTCCAGGCCCTGATTTCCTTGGTTAAAGATGGGAGTTAATTCAAAATGATTTGCTGAATATAATTGGATATGTATGGACTATTCTATTCACAATGACTGATTTTAAAAAGGTTTGATACAGCTAAGACTGCTGTAGACATCCTGGACCAATTTAAAAAGACCATCCTATACTCCTTTATTAGGAGGTATTGCAACCATAAGGAGCTAAGCTCTGCACCTTCACTTGAGATTTTTCGAATAGTACACAGTCATCTGAGAGGTCCAGAAGGGCTTTTTAAAAATATGCTAAGAAGGAGGAATTGGTGAGAGCCCACAAAGATTCCAACTTGTGGTTTGACTCAAGGTCAGAGAGTGAGAGTTTATGTTGCTCTCCAGGGCTGCATAATAGAATGATTTGGCCAAAGGCATGGCTACCAAGTATTTTAAAGGGCCTACACTTAGTTGAATGTCGTGTTTTGATCTTGAAAGGGGGATGCCTTTTGCCTCTCCCCTTGTTAGTATATAAAAAAGCCTATTAGAAACAAACTCAAGACTGCTGGATATTGACCCAGGGCCCTTCCAAAACTATCCTGCGTCACTAACAATTTTCTTCATCTACTTCTATATTTCTATCTATCATTCCTGAATGCCTATTCCCCTCTTCAAGGAACCTTTAGATAGGTCAGGGCTGAACCCCAGCATTGAACCCCTACAATTACCATTGCATTTTTCCCACCTTGATGGGCTTCATCCTCAAACAATGATCTGAAATAAACCCTTCTTTTCTTTTTAAAGTATTCTTATATCAGGTGTTCTAGCACAGAAATGAAAAAGTCACCTAGATGCTCTTCAACTAAAGAATGGATAAATAAAATGTGATACATATACACAATGGAGTACTACTCAGCAGAGAAAAACAATAACATCATGAGGTTTACTGGCAAATGGATGGATCTAGAAAAAATCATCCTGAGTGAGGTAACCCAGACTCAGAAAGACAAACATGGTATGTATATACTCATAAGTACATACTAGATGACCAGACTGCTACTCACAACTCCAGGGAGGCTACCTGGTAAAGAGGACCCTAAGAAAGATCACCCAACAACAGAGAAATGGATGAGATCTACATGAGCAAACTGGACATGAGGGGGTTAATTAAGGGCAAACATTGGGGGAAAGAGAGCTTAGGGGAGCGGGAGATTCCAGCTGGATCAAGAATAGAGAGGGAGAACAAGGAATAGGAGACCATGGTAAATGAAGACCCCATGGGAATAGGAAGAAGCAAAGTGCTAGAGAGGTTCCCAGAAATCCACAAAGATACCACCACAATAGACTACTAACAGTGCTCAAGAGAAAGCTCGAACTGACCTACTCTGGTGATCGAATGGCCAAACACCTTAAATGTTGTGATAGAACTCTCACCCATTGACTAATGGAAGTAGATGCAGAGATCCATGGTCAAGCCCCAGGTGGAGCTCCAGGAGTCCAGTTGGCAAGAGAGAGGAGGGATTATATGAGCAAGAGATATTAAGACCATGATTGGGAAAAGCACAGGGACAAATAGCCAAACTAGTGGAAACACATGAAAACGTCACGAACAAAACTACCTTGAAATTTCATCCACCAGATTAATTAGTTCATCACTCATGCACACTCAGGTGTAGGACATGAGCAAAATACATATAAGTTCTTGGCAAAAACATAATTCATATGTCAGGCAGTCCAACTCCTAGGAGAATCCTTTTGCCCATTTGAACCCTCACAAGTATGGTCATTACTGTTTTTGTTCCAAACTGGCATTCTCCTCTACTGAGCACCTTCCAAAAACTTCCATTAAACTCTGTCTAGGCTGCTTCTCTAAATTTTTTAAATTCATCCCGAGTCAATTATAATGGCCTTTGGCTCATGAAGTCAGATACAGTGACAGCCTCACTTTTCATACCAATTTTCTATATATGTCAATTATTATTATGGTGACATAATATCTGAGGAAAAAATAAAAGATACAAATAATGATTTTTAGACCGTGATTTCAAACATTGGAATGCATGACTATCTGGTCTACGGAAGTGAAGAAATATCATGATGGAAGGACATGATGGCAGAAAGCTGCTTACCTCTTGGCAGCCAGGAAACAGAAAGAACAAGAGTGGAAAGATCCAGGGATGAGATCTACTCTTCAAAGGCAAATTCACAAAGGCCTAATTCCTTCAGACAGAGCCCATCTCCCTGTGGGCCATCCAGGTACAAACTTATCAAGGGTATCTGTTCAGGAGTTCTTTCATAACAATTCAATGACCTCTCAGCCAGACAACTAGTTAGAGATCAAAACTTCAAACATTAGCCTGGGGAAGATGTACTATTTGTCCAAATCATAACAACAATTGATGTTTGTTTCTGAAAAAAAAATCATTCATTTGTGAATATCTCATAGGTGAATGCACCATGGTAGAGAATGTAATTTAATAAGTGGAAAAAGTGGAAAATCAACAGAAAAAATTTAAGACAAGCCATTTAATAATCTTTGTATCTGAACATAATAAGTTTTCTTATTTGTTTTTCCATTTCTTTTCTTCATAGGGTAGAGGCTTTCACCAAACAAAGATTCTGTAAACATTACCACTATTTTGGGCAAGATAATTGAAAGCCAAGAGGGTCTGGGTGACAGGATCTTTAACTGTATTTCTGCTCTCTGTGTACTACCTACATGCACATATTGCTCTCCCCACCACCACTGTACCTGGGACAATCAAAATGATCTCCAGAATGATCCATTGTCTCTTAAATAGCAAATACCGTTCCTTCTGCCCTACTGGAAACATGTGGTGCCTTTCTATTTTGAGTTTACTGTTCTTACCACTATCCCTTTTTTTGCTATTTAAAAATATTTATTTATGTTTGTTTGTTTTGGGTATGTATGTGTATACATATGCCATGGCATGTCACTTCTTCTACCATGTGTGTTCTGAGGGTAAAACTCAGGTCATCAAGCCTGACAGCAGGTACTTCTTTCTAAGTATTAAAATGTTGTCCATTTCCCAGATTATTTTTGGGAAGGTAGACCAGAGTCTTTTAATTAACCACCCATGCTATTTGCTATCAAAGTTTTACTTTTAACATTAAATTGTGGATTTTTCTCCACTTCATTGTGCATATTTTTTTATTTTAAATAGTAAAAACTGGTTGTACGTGTGTGATTTTCACATCACATGATCCTAGAACTCTTTCTATGGTTTTTCAAGTGGAAGCTACTTCCTAAAAAGACTCTTGGTTCAGTAAAACTCCTGAATTACTCCACTTCATAGATTAAGAGCATGTTCTTTTGAAGTGTAACCATAAGTAAGTGGAAGATTTGAAATACTGTGGTAGATGAAAATCATTTTATGAGTTAAAAACCTACTGTTTGAGAATGAGAGTGTAAAGTGAAGGATTAAAATACTGAAGCTTGGTCTTTATGGAAATTGCTAATCACCAGCTTTCTTCCTTTGCTTTCACTCTCTTATGAAAAACAATATTTAAAATGCATTTACACAAAGTACATTTGCTCTAGTCGCCAGCAGAGAATTGGTTCTTTAAAACACTGGTGCTGGATGAAAATAGGCACTTCTATAAGATGGTGCCTTCTCCAGGGAATCTGTGGGTTGCATGTAGCCTTAAGAGGTTGGAGAAGTGACTAGCTGCCTGACAAACATAAGCATGAGATTGAGAAGGAACAAGAAGAAAGAGCTGGGAAACCTAGTGAGAAGATTCATCTACTTAAATATTGCTCAGGGGGAGACATCCATGAACCATATGTTCTTACAAAATAAAATCATTTATTTTGATGCCCAATTTTATCTACTTACCTCCTCTTGCAGTCAAATATCTTTAAAATTTTATAAATGCAGATAGTAAAGCTTAATTTTCTAAATTCCTCAATTCATTGACATATTCAATTAAAAGATTCCAATATTAATTGATATTGTGCAGCATTGTAAATTTGGCCTCTGTTTTAAAGGTATCTACAGGAAGTTGTCTAAGCATAGGCTCAGTGCAAGAGCTGAGAAAGGCAAGGAAATGTTTTTTCTCTGAAAATGTATCTTGTGCTTGCATACCAAAGATACAAGAGTAAAACTCAACTGACATGGACACATTATACAAGATATAATCAGATGCCTGGGATTTAGTTCACAGATCTTATCCAAAGCATGGCAAGAAAATGAGAAGCCAAATTCTAATGGGAGCTTGGGAAACTTCAAAACCAGCATGTCTGCAGTCAAATCAATTAACATTAGGAAGGAGACAAAACTATACTAATAAAAACTGCCAATGAGAACAGATGTTTATTGCTTTGTTTGTTTTAGTACACTTTCTTACAAAATGTTTTTACATATACTTTAATCAAATATCTTGGAGTTGAGATAAGGTTTCCTACTGGAGCAGTCCTAACTCTAATTCAGAAACATTGAAATTAACTGATGAATTGTCTTTTGGAGAACATTTGGTATCAATGAATGGAAATGGAAACAAGAGTGCATTTGCAATGATAACCCAGACCTGTCCTGCTTCACTGAGAAAGTTGTACAGAACAAGACACACAACAGCCTTGTCCCCTAGAAGACACAGGGGACACATCATCACTTGATATCATTGGGGGCAAAGTGTCATCTGAGGGCAGAATAGAAACCACAGATTAGACAGATGGAAATGCCAGCTTCACCCTGACTTCTGGAGAGAGTAATGGGAGGCTGGCAATTGAGCTAATTACAAGGCTTATGAGTTAATCAACCATGTCTATTTAAGGCAAGCCTCATCAAATCCCCAAACGATGAATGCCGAGAAGCTCCAGGCTGATACACTTTGGGAGCGTGGTGCATTCCAACTCCCAGAACATGTGCTTCAGCTATTGCAGATCTCATCTTATCTACCTTTTCTAAATGTTCTTTGTTCCCTTTATATGAGCCTTTATTGCAGTTTTAACAACTGGTAGTAGTTAACTAATGTGTTTAGCACATGAGCTGAGGAAGCATCATGAGAATATTGGATATTAGTCATAATACCTGCAGCCACTTAGGGACCCCCTGCTTACAATGATGCTGGATGTGCAGTGAGCCATATGAGATCAACTCCTAAACCGATGCTCATGTGGAAGTTAGTTGTTTGGAACCAAGTTAAGGACCATCTTGAATTAGAGAATTGTTTTATATGGGAATCCACATATTTGACATTACAGGAGAGAGCAGAAAAATATCTTTCCTTTATCTTTAAATACACTTTCTTTTAGTTAAAATTTATTATTCAAACAATGAAACTTCAGTGTGATTCATGTACAGTCTCATAAGACATGCAATTGTTCTGAAAACTAAAAAATTGCAGTAATTTTAAGAAGCATTTTAATTTTTCACAGAGTTTATACCTGGTTTATGGGCATTTATATACCTCTTATGGAATAGAACTTGTAGTTCATTATTTGAAATTGGACCTTTAATGCTATCTTATCCTGAGAATATCACAAATAAATTTTGCCCCCCTAAACTATTCTTGTTCATTGCATTTTCAAGTTTGGTATCTACCAGCTTTTCCAGTTAATATTATAGAATAGTTATTAGAGCCATATTTTGAGAGTCTGCTGAAAAAGCTCATCCATTTTTTTTTAATTTTATAAACATGTCCATGATGAGTGACAACAAACCTCATATTACATTCCAGAGAGCAGAAAGAGAGAGATTATAACTACCTAAGCAGGAACTCAATGTCAGATTGAAGTGAAGTGGTAAGGTTAAACACCACCTATTTATAAATCAGTAATGTTAAAGCTTAATAATTTCCTAGTGAAATGTAAACTCGAAATATAAAAAAAGAAGGAAAGACAGACAGGTAGATAGACAAAAAGAAGGGGAGAGAGAGAGAGAGAGAGAGAGAGAGAGAGAGAGAGAGAGAGAGAGAATGAGAGAGAGAGAATGAGAGAGAGAGAGAGAGAGAGAGAGAGAGAGAGAGAGAGAGAGAGAGAGAGAGAGACCTGGAGTATGAGACATTTCTTCTCAAATAATTGCAAGCTTCATTCTTTCTCCATTCTTTAATATTAACTGGAAAAGTTGGTAGATACCAAACTTGAAAATGTAATGAACAAGAATAGTTTAAGGGGGGGGGGCAAAATTTATTTGTGATGTTCTCAGGATAAGATAGCATTAAAGGTCCAATTTCAAATAATGAGTAGTGAAGACTTCCAAAAGCCATTGGTACAGAATGTTACCAAGACCAGTTCTTTCATAGTGAAACCATGATAACTGAACATGTTTAAATGATACAGTGTAAGTATTCAAAGAGAAAAATCTGTATTTAAGCAAGCAATTTTAGAAAATGTACTTAGCCAAAGTTCCATGAGATTTAATTCTGAAATCCATTAATTATATTTTCTTCTTTCTGTCTCAACATATTTATGTGCTTACTAGTTTTTGACTCACAGAAATTTATGTCATTAGTCCTTTGAATCATCTTCATGCTATTTATTTATATCTCTATTGGCACAATGTGTAGTATACATAGGTACATATATAGCAGAATACAAACATACTTTAAATAATTATAAAATATTTGATAACTTTGCTCTCTAATATGTGTGTGAATTTGTTGATATTTCAGAATAAAATAGAAAAATCTGTCATTTAAAATTTTCCCCCAAATTTCAGAATTTCCTCAGCAAAATATATCCTCAAATTCAGATTTTTTAAATGCCCAATATCTACCAACTTTGCATACTAGACCATTTTACCATTAATGAGATCAGGTTCTTTGTTGGTTGGTTAGCTTTTTAAGGGCAGCAGTAGCTGTCATTTCCAGTCTTGAATCTGTAATAATTATCCTAGTTTTGGTTTAGAGATGCATTTCTCAGCTTGGTTTGCCATCATTGAAAAGAGGTTGTGGAAATGAAATGTCTGAAGAGCTTTATAGCTCACTTCCCTCAACTGCCTTTATACCAGCATTAATCCTGGCTTAATTCAATGGCATTTTAAAACTCTCTTGGACATGATTTGTTCATCAATTTAGAACCATTCGTAGACCATCAAGACAGATGGTGCAGCAGCCAGACCCAAGCAGTTGAGTTCATTTTGTGTCAATATAGTATCTGGAGAAACTCCAATCAATATTCAATGAGACACTTAAGTCTCAGAAGTATAGTAGTTAGCTACTACTTTATGGACTTGTGCATGGTACTGCTGGACATAATAAATTTAAATAAAAGGCAGCCAGAGAGTTGTCTGCAGAATCCTTGTAACCTACAGTGTCTCCACTGAGCACACAAAAAGCTTCAAGTTTTGATCTCCACAATTTTGAAGTACTCCTGTACCCTTGAATGCATCTTACAAGGTGCTACATCTTGGAGAGTTATTGGTGGAAATCTTTATTATTTTTAATAAAAGTTCTTGATGTGTTTTTCTAGGCTACCTACCATAAGAAGTATTCCTTTCATAACTAACACAAAACAAATATTTATCAAAATAAGTCAGTGGGTAGCAAGATGCAGTAACTGTGTTCTAATTCTTAGGTTGGTGTTGTTGGAGAGCACTCCTTAAATGGGTTGAGGCTGACTGGCAGGTCTCTTGATTGTGTGCCTTTGGCAGCTTCGCAGTGGTTTATTCAAAAAGGGCATGTGGAAATGGGGACCCTACTAATGTGTGGGACAGTGCTAAAATCATCTGTGTTAATAAGAGCTTCATTTTAGATCAAGTTAAGATGACCTGTCCTGTACTTTCTGCTTCTATTTATGATGAATATAGGTTAGGCATGACCACACACAAGTGTACACACACACACACACACACACACACACATACTATTTTTCTACAAGTTCTCTATAAAGAAACTACTTCCAGGTCAATCTTTTTTTTTTTTTTAGAAAATTAAATTTAATATCTTAAGTATGGTTATCAGTATTTTTTCTTTTTTAAAAAATTTTATAATTAATTTAATTTTACATATCAGCCAGGTATTCCCCTTTCCTCCTCCTCTCCTGCCCCCCAACCCACCCTCCATCCCCACCTCCTCTAGGGCAAGGACTCTCCTGGGGATTTAGCTCAGCCTGGTAGATTCAGTCAAGGCAGGTTCAGTTCCCTCCTCCCTTCACCCAAGCTGAGCAAAGTGTCCCAGCATAGGCCCCAGGCTCCAAAAAGCCAGGTCATGCACTAAGGACAGGTCCCTATCCCATTGCCTGGGGGCCCCCCAAACAGTTCAACCTAATCGACTGTCTCACTTATCCAGAGGGCCTGATCCAGTTCCATAGGGACTCCTCAACTATTGGTTCATAATTCATGTTTCCACTAGTTTGGTTATTTGTCCCTGTGCTTTTTCCAATCATGGTCTCAACATCTCTCAGTCATACAATCCCTCCTCTCTCTTGCTGATTGGACTCCCGGAGCTCCACCTGGGGCCTGGCCATGGATCTCTGTATCTGCTTCCATCAGTCATTGGATGAGAGTTCTATCATGACAGCTAGGGTGTTCGGCCATCAGATCACCAGAGTAGGTCAGTTCAGGCTTTTTCTCGACCATTGACTATTGCCAAAATTTTAAAATATGGTATGATTGATTATATCTGTATTTTAAAAGTAACAAAAGATACACTAACACTGAACAGTGAACAGATAATGATCACAAAATTTGGTTGTAGCCACCAAGAAAGAAGAAAACTCATTAGTTATTTTACTTTGATATTTTGTAAATTGGAAATAGGATTGAAATATTAAATATGTATCATAAAGATATTTTATGGATGATTTTAATATATATAATAAATTCCATATTCATTCATATATATATTCTTTTATATATGAGTATGGAATTTATTATGATATGCTGGTTTTATGTTACAGAACTTTTGAGTAGGAAATCAAAAGACATAGCAGGCAGTATACTAAAGGATTATTATATTTTGAACTGTACCCTCCCATTATGGATGTAGATCAATGGTTCTCAGCCTGTGAGTTTGGACCCCCCTTAGGGATCAAACAGCTTTTTCACAGTTGTCAAATATCAGATAGCCTGAATATCAGACATTTACATCCAAATTCATAACAGTAGCAAAATTACAGTTATGAGGTATCGATGAAATAATTTTATGATTATGGTTCACCACAACATAAGGAATTATATTAAGGGGTCACAGCATTAGGAAGGTTAAGAACCACTGATGTAGATAGAGTTAACATGTGAGGTCCTAAGAGACTTTGTCTCCTAGCCACATACTACAGATTAAAGGGAATTTTACTTTTATCAGAATGACACAGGAGTTAAGTACATGCACATAAATTACTTTGGCAACTCAATGAGATTAATATTAACACTAAATGATTAGTAATGTGTATATATACTGGGCTGCCCAGGCTAAAGAAAAGAACACAAGAGAATAAATTAGTTTGTTCCTTTTTAAGTTCCAATCCAATGTTTACAAGTATGATTTCTCCCAAAATAATGAAAAATTGTATATGAACAAAATGTATTATAGGCATAAATAATATATAAATGAATTTACTATGGATTTTGATTCAGAGTTTTAATAGTATTTCTACAAATAAACATGGATGTTAAAACATTGACCATCAAACTACTGAGCTTCAAAACCATGGACTCACTGAGGATCTCAGAGCATCAGAGTGACCAGTTGCCCAGACTCTGTCTACTTGATTATCCAATGGTATCAAAGAGCCAGTTCCTTGCAAGTTGGTTTAATTGGTGACAAATGTAGATTTTTAGATTTTGGACATGAAAAGTGTCCCAGATGAAAAATAGAAATCTCATGAATGTTTTCTTTTTCCTCCAAGGGCCAGAGACTCCTAAGATTAACCAACTCAATGTACAGCCCAACTGATAAGTAAATGAAAATAAGACCCATGCAGAGTTGATATTTCTTATTTATTAATGATGGGCTTCAACTTAGACATTAGAGTAAAACCCAGTCTTAGATCAAACCTTTGTATGAAGAGTAAGATGTATCTACCTGTTCAGCAGATATATTTGTATGCATAAATTTTTAAGAGACCTGTGAGCAATTATTGCTAAAGTCAGCAAGAGTATGCTCTAAAATGTGAACTTGACAACCCCATACATATAGCACCCCACATAGGTAGCTGAAGTTGTATGGAAAAATATCTTCTTTTAGAGATGTCTACACACCTAAAATAGGAGGTAAATAATACAGAAGCTGTTTTTAGTCTTATATTATAATCATCAAATAACCAAAAGAATACTTTGAATTATGACCCTAACAGTTATCTCACGAATCTATTGTCTACATCACTTGTCTAAATTGTACCAGTGTCATACAAAATTATATTCTCTTAACTTAGAGTAGTTCATTAAGAAATTGCTGTTTAGAGCTCCCAGCCTGCCCCAGACTTCCCTTCTGGTCCAGAGGTGAGTACCCGGATCCAACCCGGACCCCATCCCTGGACACCTGCCACTCCGGGAAGACCTGCCCAACTTGGCACCAGGTTCTGGCCACCGGACAGCTCCCCTTCTAGCCCCACCAGGAGGGATCCCCTTTTCCAAGCCCCCCGGCAGCCCCTGCAATCTCCCCCGCCCCCACGCCCATCTGCCCGAGACTCCAGCCACTTCCTGAGACTTAGAGACCGGCCCCCAGCTCCCAGCCTGCCCCAGACTTCCCTTCTGGTCCAGAGGTGAGTACCCGGATCCAACCCGGACCCAATCCCTGGACACCAGCCACTCCGGGAAGACCTGCCCAACTTGGCACCAGGTTCTGGCCACCGGACAGCTCCCCTTCTAGCCCCATCGGGAGGGATCCCCTTTTCCAAGCCCCCCGGCAGCCCCTGCAATCTCCGCGCCCTGCCCGCACGCCCATCTGCCCGCGACTCCAGCCACTGCCTGAGACTTAGAGACCGGCCCCAGCTCCCAGCCTGCCCCAGACTTCCCTTCTGGTCCAGAGGTGAGTACCCGGATCCAACCCGGACCCCATCCCTGGACACCTGCCACTCCGGGAAGACCTGCCCAACTTGGCACCAGGTTCTGGCCACCGGACAGCTCCCCTTCTAGCCCCACCGGGAGGGATCCCCTTTTCCAAGCCCCCCGGCAGCCCCTGCAATCTCCCCCGCCCCCACGCCCATCTGCCCGAGACTCCAGCCACTTCCTGAGACTTAGAGACCGGCCCCCAGCTCCCAGCCTGCCCCCGACTTCCCTTCTGGTCCAGAGGTGAGTACCCGGATCCAACCTGGACCCAATCCCTGGACACCAGCCACTCCGGGAAGACTTGCCCAACTTGGCACCAGGTTCTGGCCACCGGATAGCTCCCCTTCTAGCCCCACCGGGAGGGATCCCCTTTTCCAAGCCCCCCGGCAGCCCCTGCAATCTCCTCGCCCTGCCCCCACGCCCAACTGCCCGCGACTCCAGCCACTTCCTGAGACTTAGAGACCGGCCCCCAGCTCCCAGCCTGCTCCCGATTGCCATTCTGGACCAGAGCCCGCCCCGGACTTCCCTTCTGGACCAGAGAGTTGGACAAGAGAACTCCCTTTTGGACAAAAGAGAGAGTCTTCCTGAATCTGTCAGCTCTTTCTGAAACAAGTACACTGATAAGACGAAGAAAGAACCACAAGGAGATGGGCAGACGTCAAGGCAGAAGTACATACAGCAAAATGAAGAGCAATACAGCATCACCAGAACCTAGCCCGCCTCCAACATCTAGACCTGAACACCAAAAATTGGAAGAAGCAGAAGAAAGTAGCCTTATGAGTAACTTCATGAAGAAGGTAGAGGCTTGTGTAGAGGAAAAGACAAGGAAATTGGAAGAACGCTATAAACAACTAGAGGAAAGAGCAAACAAATTAGAAGAAAACAATAAAGCCCTCCAAGAAAAAAATAAATTCCTGGAAGAAAACATTAAAGTCCTGGAAGAAAACATTAAAGTCCTGGAAGAAAACAATAAAACACTGAAAGAAAATCATGAAAAAGCAATGAAACAAACAAAGGAAACAGGCCAAGAACTGAAAAAGGAAATTGAAAAAATAAAGAAGACACAAACAGAGGGAATGCTGGAAATAGAAACCCTGAGTAAAAGATCAGGAACTTCGGATGCAAGTATAACCAACAGAATGCAAGAGGTGGAAGAGAGGATTTCTGGCATTGATTACAGTAGAAGAAATAGTTTCATCAGTCGAAGGAAACACTAAAGCCAACAAAGTCATGAACCAAAATGTCCAAGAAATCTGGGACACCATGAAAAGACCAAACCTACGAATTATAGGGATAGAAGAAGGTGAAGAATACCAACTCAAAGGCACAGAAAATATATTCAACAAAATTATAGAAGAAAACTTTCCCAACTTAAAGAAGGAAATGCCTATGAAGATACAAGAAGCCTATAGAACACCAAACAGACTAGACCCCCAAAAAAAGTCCCCTCGACACATAATAATTAAACAACTAAATGTACAGAATAAAGAAAGAATATTAAGAGCAGCCAAGGAAAAAGGCCAAGTGACCTATAAAGGTAAACCCATCAGAATAACACCCGATTTCTCAATGGAGACTTTGAAAGCCAGAAGGACCTGGACAGATGTAATGCAGACACTAAGAAACCATGGATGTCAGCCCAGACTAATATACCCAGCAAAACTTTCAATCATCATAGACGGAAGGAACAAGACATTCGAAGACAAAGCCAGATTTAAACAATACCTATCCACAAACCCAGCCCTACAGAAAGCACTAGAAGGAAAATTCCAACCTAAGGAAGTCAGATACACACTCGAAAACACAGGCAATAGATAAAGCCACAACAGTAAACCCCAAAGAAGGGAAGTACACACACACTACCACCAAAAATGACAGGGATGAACAATCACTGGTCGTTAATATCCCTTAATATCAACGGACTTAATTCACCTATAAAAAGACATAGACTTACAGAATGGATACGAAAGCAGAACCCAACTTTCTGCTGCATACAAGAAACACATCTCAAATTCAAAGACAGACACTACCTAAGAATAAAAGGCTGAGAAAAGACTTTCCAATCAAATGGTCTTAAGAAACAAGCAGGGGTAGCCATACTGATATCCAACAAAATAGACTTCAAACTAAAATCAATCAAAAGAGATAAAGAAGGACATTACATATTCATCACAGGAAAGATCCACCAAGATGAAGTTTCAATTCTGAACATTTATGCCCCAAACACAAGGGCACCCACATATGTAAAAGAAACATTACTAAAGCTTAAACCACATATAAAACCCCACACATTAATAGTGGGAGATCTCAACACCCCACTTTCACCACTGGACAGATCTCCCAAATCGAAACTTAACAGAGAAATAAAGGACTTAACTGATATCATGACCCAATTGGACCTAATAGATATCTACAGAACATTCCATCCTAACAAGAAAGAATATACATTCTTCTCAGCACCCCATGGAACTTTCTCTAAAATTGACCACATACTTGGCCACAAAGCATATCTCAACAGATACAAAACAATTAGAATAACCTCCTGTGTTCTATCAGACCACCATGGGTTAAAGTTAGATCTCAACAACAACAAAAACTACAGAAAACCTACTTTCTCATGGAAACTGAATAATGCTCAACTGAATCACCAATGGGTTAAGGAAGAAATAAAGAAAGAAATTAAAGACCTCCTAGAGATCAATGAAAATGAAGACACCACATACCCAAACTTATGGGACACAATGAAAGCAGTGCTAAGAGGGAAATTCATAGCACTAAATGCACACATAAAGAAGTTGGAGAAATCTCACACTAGTGACTTAACAGCACACCTGAAAGCTCTAGAACAAGAAGAAGCAAAGTCTCCCAGGAAGAATAGACGCCAGGAAATTATCAAAGTGAGAGGGGAAATTAATAAATTAGAAACTAAGAGAATAATACAAAAAATTAATGAAACAAAGAGTTGGTTCTTTGAGAAAATCAACAAGATAGACAAGCCCTTATCCAAACTAACCAAAAGACAGAGAGAGAGAATCCAAATCAACAAAATCAGAAATGAAAAGGGGGACATAACAACAGACATTGAGGAAATCCAGAGAATTATAAGGTCATATTTCAAAAACCTCTACTCCACAAAACTGGAAAACCTAAAAGAAATGGACATTTTTCTGGATAAGTACCACATACCTAAGTTAAATCAAGACCAGATAAACTATTTAAATAGCCCAATAACCCTAAGGAAATAGAAACAGTCATTAAAAGTCTCCCAACCAAAAAAAGCCCAGGACCAGATGGTTTCAGCGCAGAATTCTACCAGATCTTCAAAGAAGAGTTAATACCAATACTCTCTAAATTGTTCCACATAATAGAAACAGAAGGAACATTACCAAACTCCTTTTATGAGGCTACAATTACCCTGATTCCTAAACCAAACAAGGATACAACAAAGAAAGAGAACTACAGACCGATCTCCCTCATGAACATTGATGCAAAAATACTCATTAAAATATTGGCAAACAGACTCCAAGAACACATCAGAACAATTATCCACCATGATCAAGTAGGCTTCATCCCAGGGATGCAAGGGTGGTTCAACATACGAAAGTCCATCAACGTAATACACCATATAAACAAACTCAAAGAAAAAAACCACATGATCATCTCACTAGATGCAGAAAAGGCATTTGACAAAATCCAGCACCCCTTCATGATAAAAGTCTTGGAGCGATCAGGAATACAGGAAACATACCTAAACATAATAAAGGCAATATATAGCAAACCAACAGCCAACATCAAATTAAATGGAGAGAAACTCAAAGCAATTCCACTAAAATCAGGAACGAGGCAAGGCTGTCCACTCTCCCCATACTTATTCAATATAGTACTTGAAGTTCTAGCCAGAGCAATAAGACAACATAAGGAGATTAAGGGGATACAAACTGGAAAGGAAGAAGTCAAGCTTTCCCTATTTGCAGATGACATGATAGTATACTTGAGTGACCCCAAAGATTCCACCCAGGAATTGATAAAGCTTATAAACACCTTCAGCAACGTAGCAGGATACAAGATCAACTCAAAAAAATCAGTAGCCTTCCTATATACAATGGACAAAGAAGATGAGAAGGCAATTAGAGATACATCACCCTTTACAATAGCCAAAAATGACATAAAATACCTTGGGGTAACACTAACCAAGCAAGTGAAGGACCTATATGACAAGAACTTTAAGTCCCTGAAAAAAGAAATTGAAGAAGATGTCAGAAAATGGAAAGATCTCCCATGCTCATGGATAGGCAGGGTTAACATAGTAAAAATGGCAATCTTACCAAAAGCAATATACAGATTCAATGCAATCCCCATCAAAATACCAACACAATTCTTCACAGACCTGGAAAGAATAATACTCAACTTCATATGGAAAAACAAAAAACCCAGAATAGCTAAAAGAAACCTGTACAATAAAACAACTTCTGGAGGCATCACAATCCCTAACTTCAAGCTCTACTATAGAGCTACAGTAATAAAAACAGCTTGGTATTGGCATAAAAACCGACATGTGGACCAATGGAATCGAATTGAAGACCCTAACATTAACCCACACACCTATGGACATATAATTTTTGACAAAGAAGCCAAAAGTGTACAATGGAAAAAAGAAAGCATCTTCAACAAATGGTGCTGGCATAACTGGATATCAACGTGTAGAAGGCTGCAAATAGATCCATATCTGTCACCGTGCACAAAACTTAAGTCCAAGTGGATCAAAGACCTCAACATAAATCCAGCTACTCTAAACCTGCTAGAAGAGAAAGTAGGAAGTAATCTTGAACGCATTGGCATAGGAGATCACTTCCTAAATATAACACCAGTAGCGCAGACACTGAGACAAACAATCAATCAATGGGACCTCCTGAAACTGAGAAGCTTTTGTAGAGCAAAGGATACGGTCAACAAGGCAAAGCGACAGCCTACTGAATGGGAAAAGATCTTCACCAACCCCACAGGTGACAGAGGACTGATATCCAGAATATATAAGGAACTCAAGAAATTAGACATCAAAACGACCAACAGTCCAATTGAGAAATGGGCTTTAGAATTAAACAGAGAATTCTCAACAGAGGAAACCCAAATGGCTGAAAGACATTTAAGGAACTGCTCAACATCCCTAATCATCAGGGAAATGCAAATCAAAACAACTCTGAGATACCACCTTACGCCTGTCAGAATGGCTAAGATCAAAAAACACTGAAGACACTTTATGCTGGAGAGGTTGTGGAGCTAGAGGAACTCTCCTCCACTGCTGGTGGGAATGCAAGCTTGTACAACCACTTTGGAAATCAATATGGCGCTTTCTTAGAAAATTGGGAATCAATCTCCCCCAAGATCCAGCTATACCACTTTTGGGCATATACCCAAGAAATGCTCAATCATACCACAAGAGTACTTGCTCAGCTATGTTCATATCAGCATTGTTTGTAATAGCCAAAACTGGAAACAACCTAGATGCCCTTCAACTGAAGAATGGATAAAGAAATTGTGGCACATATACACAATGGAATACTACTCAGCAGAGAAAAACAATGACATCATACGGTTTGCAGACAAATGGATGGATCTAGAAAAAATCATCCTGAGTGAGGTGACCCAGACTCAGAAAGACAAATATGGTATGTACCCACTCATAGGAAGATACTAGATGTGGAACAAGGATGACTGAACTGCTACTCACATCACCAGTGAGGCTACCTGGAAAATGGGACCCCAAAAAAAGACATGGAGAAATGGATGAGATCTACATGAACAGCCTGGTCATGAGTGGGAACAATGAAGAGCGACGGTCGAGGGAAAGAGAGTGGGAGATCCTAGCTGGATCAAGAAAAGAGAGGGAGAACAACGAATAGGAGACCATGGTAAATGAAGACCACATGAGAAGGGGAGGAAGCAGAGAGCTAGGGAGGCCCACGGAGATCCACAAAGATACTGCCAGAAAAGACTGCTGGCAATGGACGAGAGACGGCAGGAACTGACCTACTCCGGTGATGGGATGGCCAGACACCCTGTTAGTTGTGCCATAAACCCCATCCAAGGAAGGTCTGAGGAATCTGGATGCAGACATCCATGGCTGGGCCCTGGTGGAGCACTGGGAGTCTAATTAGTGAGAAAGAAGAGGGTTTATATGAGCGAGAATTGTTGAAGCCAGGGTTGGATAAAGCACAGGGACAAATAGCCAAACGAATGGAAGCACAGGATCTATGAACCAAAGGCTGAGGGGCCCCAACTGCATCAGGCCCCCTGAACGGGTGAGACAGTCATTTGGCTTGATCTGTTTGGGAGGCAGCCGTGTGTTGGTGCCGGGTCCTGGGCTTGTTGCATGAGTTGGCTGTTTGAATCCTGGGACATATGCAGGGACACTTGGCTCGGTGTGGGAGGGGGGGACTGGTCCTGGCTGGACTGAGTCTACCAGGTCGATCCCGGTCCTCGGGGAGACCTTGATCTGGAGGAGGTGGGAATGGGGGTGGGATGGGGGAGTGGGAGGGGGCGAGAATGGAGAACAGGGGAATCTGTGGCTATTATGTTGAACTAAATGATGTTGTAAAATAAATTTACTTAAAAATTTAAAAAAAAAAAAAGAAATTGCTGTTTAATTGAAAAATGACATTTTCTAGATGGACAGATCGGATAGCAAGGAAATGCAGAGCTAATACTGTTAGGACTGGGAGGCATCTAACAGCATCCTGGGTTAGCAAGCTCCATACACGTATTTCAGTAAATCTGACTATTCATCCACTAGACGACCCCCATGGTGTGTGGGTTATACCCACACATGTAAAAACTAATGATATTAAGAAGAAGGTGGAGGAAGAGGAGGAAACAAAGAAGAAAGACCTTAAGGCTCCCTTTTCTTGTAGCTATCTCCTTAAAGGTGACCAAAACATTATTTTCAAAGCTTGGAATCTGTAACTCAAACTTATGACCTCACTGGAGTCCTTGCTGGTTAGAACTAATTGACTGGTGGACATTTCTTTTTCTATGTTTCACTCGCAGAAATTATATGTTCTTATTATTTAGGAAAGATTGTAGTATCTGTGTTAACAGCGCAGTGCTTCTGCTTGGCACACATTGTTCATTAAAAGAAAAAAATCTCACCACTTGCTGTAACGATGGCACAAAGCATCAAAAACCAAAAAGGGAAATCTGTACACTTATTTTAAGTAAAACCTTTAATTACATTTTAGTTCCAAAGATTCTTATGAGAAAAGTACGTTCAAAATAAAAACTATACTGTGTGTTTGAAGCCATACTTTGAAACCCTATCCCATTAGTTTTTATTGTCACCGATTTTACAAAGTATAATTCTCTCAAAGTTAATAACTGAAATGAGTGTGAAGTCATGTCATGCAACACAGGTAGGGATTCTTTAGAAGGTTCATTGTAGACATTCACAAATATTAATACATTGAATGGTTTAGTCAATTCATATTCACCAAGAATACATTTAATCTTGCTGATTTTTTAGCAGTGTTGCTTACTGCTATTTTTTTTTAAGTTTAATAATTTAAGAAACTTTTCACTCCATCCTCTGAATACAACATTTTCAGGTTTTATAGAATATAATTTTTGTAAATGAGAAGCACATTTTCATATTTTTTCAAGCATTTTTGGTTTGGACAAATGTTATGTTTTCATCTCCAGAGTTTGGTATGGAGGTGCTTGCTCATCTATGAAAGTATCACTGAGTGCGCACTCAAGCAGAGCTGGGATCAGCAGAACATTATGAAAATGTTTCAGTAAATATGGCTTTCTCATTTGGGAGGTTTTCTTAGCAAGGTAGCCAAGTTCATTTGGAACATGACACTAGTTCCAAATAAAAGCATCTTTTTACCAGTATTTAATTTAATGTTAAAAGTATTTTATATGAATTCTTTTTCTCCTCAGACAGCCATTTTATCAAATTGTTTAAGTGGTCTCTTGCCTTGAGGGTGATAATGTAGAAATAGTGCTTCTTTTAATGGTAGTACATGTTAAGTTTTATCACGATTACAGGAAAAATAAGAGTAAGTAAATAGTTACTCAAGAATAACGTGTCAGGTTCTGTACAAAGCATATGAATCTGCTACCTAAAACCAAATGCAGCTATATTTTTATTGCCTAATCCATTTCTATATTGTTGCACATCCTTAAAGCCCTTTGCAGATGTACCAAAGTTGCTCATACATGTTGACCAACATCATCAGTTCCCTTGCTCCTTCCTGAAATGAGTGACTCCACATGTAGACAAGTTCTATGCTGAAACTAATTTTTTTCTTTTAAAAGAAGAGGGATGCTATTACAATGAAATGCCACTTTGATATCTTTACGGAAGAGAAGTCATTTCTGTTTTATACCAGTGTGATATGTTTCAATGCACTCAACTTACCTGGGTGGCCACTAAATAGAATTCATTTCACCTTCTGCAATCAAATGAACGGCAGCAAAAAGTCACCACTATTATTTTGTAAGTATCATTAGATCATCAGATACATTTTTAACCTGTTAAGGGGAAGAAGATTGCAAATGGACAGCCCTGGGGAAAATCTGCAAATGAGTCATCTGCCTTTTTCCTGATGTCCTGAATCTGTTCTCTGCCAATTCCTAGTTAGGATCCTTTCCTAGAACTCCCATTTTTCAGGCACTTTTCATCAGTGGGGATATCTAGTTCCTCAGGTGAACAAATAATATCTTAATGTATTATTCCTCTGGGAAAATTCACATTATTAGGGACCAGACCATCTTATGAGTGCTTGACAAGAGATACCTTTCCCTGTGAAATGTTCAAAGTGAATTATGGGGTTAATATATGGGGATCTGATTGACCAGTTTTGAAATAAAAAAATAAAACTTCATTTGTATACAAAATGTGATTATAAGCCGTAAAATGATGGCATTCTTTCTTTTCT
>NC_051068.1:28920725-29026133 GCF_004664715.2 Peromyscus leucopus
CAAGTTCAATTCCCAACACCTGTATCAGTCAGCTCACAACTGCCTGTAACTCTAGCTCTAGGGAATCTGACACCCTTCTGTCCTCATCAAATCAGACATATACACATACACATACATAAATAATAATAAAATTAATTCCAAAAATCTATGCATGGTGGCACATGCCTTTAATCCCAGCATTCAGGAGGCAAAGGCAGACAGATCTGTGTGAGTTCAAGGCTAGCCTGGTCTACAAAGTGAGCTTCAGGACAGTCAGGGCTGTCATACAGAGAACCAAAGTCTCAACCACCACCCCCGCCCAAAAGAAAAAGAACTGATGGAGGTCTCACCATTACGAGTTTCCAGTTATACTGCAGAGCTATAGTAATAAAACCACATTGTATTTGCACAAAACCAGGCATGTTCATCAACTGAATCAAACTGAAGACCCCAACAAAGACATAAGTCAACATATCAATGGAAACTATTTTTTCTTTTTAATAGAAAAGCCAGAAATATACACTAGAAAAAAAATCATCTTCAACAAATGGTGCTGGTAAAACTGGATGTCTGCATGTAGAAGAATGCAAATATAACCATACTTATCACCCTGCAAAAAGTCAAATCCATTTGGATCAAAGAACTCAATATAAAAACAGATACACTAAGCCTCCTAGAACAGAAAGTGGGGAACAGCCTTGAGTGCATTGGCACAGGAGACAACTTCCTGAACAGAACACTAATAGGGCAAGAATAATTAATAAATGTGACCTCATGAAACTGAAAATCTTCTGTAAAACACAGGACACTGTCATTTGGACAAAGTGGCAGCCTAAGGAATGGGAAAAGACTTTTACCAACTCCACATCCATTAGTGGATCAATATCCAAAATATATAAAGAACTCAAGAAACTAGATATTAAAAAACCAAATAACTGGGCTGGAGAGATGGCTCAGCGGTTAAGAGCACTGGCTGCTCTTCCAGAGTTCCTGAGTTCAATTCCCAGCAACCACATGGTGGCTCACAACCATCTGTAATGAGATCTGACATGCAGGCAGAACACTGTATACATAAAAAAAAAAATAAAATAACCTAATTTAAAATGGGGTACAGATATAAATACAGAATTCTCAATAGAGGAAACTCAAATGACTAAGAAACAATTAAATAAACATTCAATATGTTTAGCCATCAGTGAAATACAAATCAAAACTATCTTACACTGGTCAGAAGGGCTAAAACTAATAACACAAGTAACAGTTTATTATGTTTTCAGAATAAAAGGAACACTCCTCCACTGCTGGTGGAAATGGAAGCTTATACTGACACTATGAAAATCAATATGTTGGTTTTTCAGAAAGTTAGAAATCAATCTACCTCAAGATTCAGCTATAACACTCTTGGGAATACACTCAAAGAAATCTTTATTCTACCACAAGGACACCTGTTTAACAATGATAATTTCTTCTTTATTCGTAATAGCCAGAAACCGGAAAAAAAATTATATGTCTCTCAATTAGAAGAATGGATGAAGAAAATATGATAAATTTACACAATCAAGTATTTCTCACCTGTAAAAAATAGACATCATGAAATTTGCAGACAAATGGATGGAGCTAGAAAATAATCATCCTGAATGAGGTAACCTAGACCCAGAAAGATTGATATGGCATGTTTTCACTTATATGTGGATATTTGCCATTAAATAATAACCAACCTACAATTAGTAGACCCAAAGAGATTAGTATAGAGCAAGTGACTAGAAGGGACAAAGAGACCTCCCTGGGAGGGGAAAATAGAATTGATTTTATGGGTAGACTGGATGTGGATGGGGATGTTAATGGAGGATCAGGTGGGGAGAGGAAGGAGAGATAAGGTTGTAGGAGAGAATTTGGGGAGAGACAGCTTGCATTGAGCGACATTTGAGGAATCATAAGGAAACTCAGTGCAGTGTAAACTCCCTAAAATGTATAAAGGCAATATTAATGAGGCCTCCTAATAATGAGGATGACAGAGTCCCAAGTGGCCACCTCTTGTCACTAAAAGAGTCTTCTAGTACTAGGACTGGGTTGCATTTAATTGAGTCATTGGCCAAGAGAATCCCATGGAAATCCCCAAACAACTCAGCTGGTGCTACGCTAAGAGACTTCTCTCTGCAAACCAATAGCAAAACCCCTTTGCTGAGGAAAACACCCACACAATTCATTAAACATGGAGAAGTAGAGCTGGACCCTTCACCCCTAAGTTTTAGTGTCTTTGGTGCAGGAAGATGCCCTGTAGACTACCAAAGGAGAAACATAAACCCAGCCACCAAACCTTTGACTTGTAATTTGTACTCCCTGAAAGCTAGAGCAATGGTGCCAAAGAACTAGTATGAGTGACCAACCAATGTGTGATTTGCATTAAGGCCAACAGCATAGATGTAACTCATACCTTACTGCTTTGTAACCAAAAACCAGAGACCAGATATCCCAGAGACCAAAGATAAAATCAAGCAATATTGGTCTGAAAAAATATTGGTAAAGTACTCCCATGATATTCTTCTATACTCAAAAATTGGTGCCTTATCCAGTCATCATTAGAGAGGTTTCCTCCTACAACAGATGGAAACAAATAAAAAGACCTATAGCCAGATGCTACAGAGAGAGAGAGAGAGAGAGAGAGAGAGAGAGAGAGAGAGAGAGAGAGAGAGAGAGAGAAACTCCTTGAAATACATAACTCTAAATAGAATGCCTCCATCAAATCTCTTCTCTCAGAACTTAGAGCACCCCAAGGAAGAGGTGGCTGAAAGAGGGAAAGAGTCAGAGATGGAGGACATCAGAACAAGATGCTGTAAACCAATTAAGCAAAGCTCATATAAAATCACAGATATTGAACCATCATGCACAGGGCTGACATGGGTCTGTAGCAGGTCCTTTGTGTATATATTGTAGCTTTCAGCTTAGCATTTTTATGGGATTCCTGAGTGTGTGAATGAGTGGTTATCAGATTCTTGTGCTGCTCTTGAGCTTTTCCTTTACTTGGTTGCTTTGTCCAGCCTCAAAGTGACAGTTTTTGCTTTATCTTATTATGTTTTCATTAAAAAAAAGAAAAGAAAGAAAATGTGGAGGGAAACCCTAACATGAACTGTAAGAGAACTGTCAGCAATGTTGGCAGTGACGGTTGGGGATTGGGAGCAGAGGGAAATCATATCCAGCAGTGTTCAACCAATTAATGTATGGTGAAGATTATGTCAGGTAACATAATCAAAGCAAAAAGATTACCAAGTATATTAATGGATTCTCAATATGAGTGGCAATTTCAAAGGTGAATTAAGTAAACAATATTTTCCTTTACATTTGTTACCTTAGTAAGTTCTAGTGTGGAGGATAAGGATACAGGCTGAGAGGAATGTAAGCATGTATGGACTTGTGTGTACCATCTGTGTAAACTGATACACTATAATAAAGAGCAAATTGGCTTCTCAAAAGCAATTGTCATTTTTATAAATGAGTCCTCTTTTGCTCTCGACAACACTAAAAAATATGCTAACACTATTTGGCTTATAAACTTCAAATGGCTTCCCTATGGTCTTTGCCTAAATATTACTAATGGAAGAAACAATAAACCTCCTTTAATACATACAAATACTCTAAAGATTTACCTGATCATCTTTACTTTCTCAAAAGTACAAAATGGCCTCCAAAATAAATTAGTTACACAAGCAATCCTTCAGCATTAATTATTACAAAATTCATAGAGGCTTCTTCTGACCAATTAAGTCCAATTAATTTCTTTATGCTAGCTTTCAGCAAACTAGATTTAACTTGAACTGTATTTATATCTTAAACCCTTTCATTTATTACCAAGCATGTATCTTACCCAAAAGTGACATTTTCAGCACAGAGCTTCCTTGCTTTGGAGTTATAAGGATTTAAACAGGAAGAAGGTCAGTGTGTGTCCTCCTATTAGGCTGAAGGATTGAATAAGCTCTTGGGTTCAATATGGACCCAGTGTAGGTTGAAGCAGTTACAAGGACCATGAGGAAACTGGAAGCAAGAGATGATACAGAGGCCATGGAGGGGTGTTGCCTACTGGCTTGCAATTAATGGTTTTCTTGGCCTGCTTTCTTTTAACCCTAGGACCACCAACCCTGGAATGGCTTCATTTACAGTGGGCTGGGTCATCAGTCAACAATTAAGAAAATTATCTACAGCTAGATCTTATAGAGGCATTTTCTCAATTGAGGTTTCCTCCTTTCAGACAGCTCTTGCTTGTGTCAATCCAACATAAAACTAGCCAGCATGGGGACCACTGGGCCATTTCTGTGATGCCTGATTAGCATGAAAATCCCTACTCCTGTATTTGTTTCGTACCCTGACAATCTTTGTATAAACTGTATAAGAGATAATGAGAAGGGCAGTTAAATGTGAGTGAGGTTCAGGCTAGCAGGGACCTTTATTGTGAATCCTGACTATGGAGTAGGTAGCCCTGACAAATACTTATGCAGCTCAGCAGGCCCATTAGTCTTTGTCTGTCGTGGGTACTTGCCACTTCTAATATACAGAAATGGCAATAGAGAACAGTGTGACCTAAACTCTTCAGATTTGGGGGAAAGGCATCCAAGAAATCATTTTAACATGTGTTTTAAGAAACAACTTTGGCAGAGATTGGATATATGATACTGAGGCTTTCAAACTTGAAGGCAGCACAACTGTTCATCTACTATGTGTGATAAGAGAAATGACCTAGTAAAAAGGTATACAAAACTGCCTGGTACCAGTAACTTATATATGGCTTCGAAAGTCATAAATTTTCAGAAGCCTAACATACCTTGTCATTATTACTTGTAAAATGTAAGTTTGGCTAAAACCTCAATCTGACAAGAATGCATGGATAAGCTGAGCACATATCCTAGATTCTACAGTCATTCATGATAGCTGTTTCAATGTCTCCCACACAGGTTGTACTACATGCTATGCTGCAGAAGAAAACACCCATTTCCACAGCTGAAAGAGGAGGAATTTCCTCAAAGTTGGTGGGTTGCTTCTTCCAGGATATGGGTATAAATTGAAAATTGGTGGGAGCTACACTTAACCCACATTTTAGTACAGCTTCATGTTGGCAGAAGTTTCTGTCCCCCAAGCCATTCCCAAGTAACCACACAGAGTCTTAATATTAATTAGAAATGTTGGGCCAATAGCTCAGGCTTGTTACTAGCTAACTCTTACATTTTCAATTAACCCATATTTTTATCTATGCTTTGCCATGTGGCTTGGCACATTTTCTCAGTACTACATGTCCATCTTGCTTTTCTTTGCATCTGGTTGTCACTCCTCTGACTCTGCTCTTCTGCTTCACAGCATTCTCTGTTTAGCTCTCCCCCCTGACAATATTCTGTCCAGCCATTAGCCAGTCGGCTGCTTTATTAAACCAGTTACAGCCGCATATATTCACACAGTGTAAAGGAATGTTGCACAGTTTCACATGTAGAAAAGAAATAGTTCAGTGCCAGGGTTACAGGTCCTGTTTTTCAAGAACACCAGAAGCCAATTAACAGCAAGATAATGACTCAATTTCTTTATAACTGAAAGGATCTGTTGTTTAGCTTCAGAATAATCGGGAACATTTTCTGGGTAAGTGTTTACCTTTGTCTTCCAAAGCTCTTCAGCCAGTAATTTGACCCAGAGACTTATGGTCCCCAGTATGTGTTCTATCATTACACGGAATCAGAAAAAAAAAAATACCATTTTATAATATTGAAGAAGTAGAGAAGACTCATGTTCGCATTGTTAACTGATCAAATATTTCACCCCAGAAAAATGTTCACTAAATTTTAGAAGTGACTTTTTTTTTTTTTTTTTTTTTTAGTAAATTTATTTTACAACATCATTTAGTTCAACATAATAGCCATAGATTCCCCTGTTCTCCCACTCTCGCCCCCTTCCCCCTCCCCCCAACCCACCCCTCATTCCCACCTCCTCCAGATCAAGGTCTCCCCCAAGGACCGGGATCGACCTGGTAGACTCATTCCAGCCAGGTCCAGTCCCCCCCTCCCAGACCAATCCAAGTGTCCCTGCATAGGTCCCAGGATTCAAACAGCCAACTCATGCAATGAGCCCAGGACCCGGCACCAACACACAGCTGCCTCCCAAACAGATCAAGCCAAATGACTGTCTCACCCGTTCAGGGGGCCTGATCCAGTTGGGGGCCCCTCAGCCCTTGGTTCATAGATCCTGTGCTTCCATCCATTTGGTTATTTGTCCCTGTGCTTTATCCAACCTTGGCTTCAACAATTCTCGTTCATATATACTCTCTTCTTTCTCACTAATTAGAATCCCAGTGCTCCACCAGGGGCCCAGCCATGGATGTCTGCATCCAGATTCCTCAGACCTTCCTTGGATGGGGTTTATGGCACAACTAACAGGGTGTCTGGCCATCCCATCACCAGAGTAGGTCAGTTCCTGCCGTCTCTCGACCATTGCCAGCAGTCTTTTGTGGGGGTATCTTTGTGGATCTCCGTGGGCCTCCCTAGCTCTCTGCTTCCTCCCTTCTCATGTGGTCTTCATTTAACATGGTCTCCTATTTCTTGTTCTCCCTCTCTTTTCTTGATCCAGCTAGGATCTCCGTTGCCCTTCATTGTTCCCACTCATGACCAGGTTGTTCATGTAGATCTCATCCATTTCTCTGTGTCTTTCTTGGGGTCCTGTTTTCCAGGTAGCCTCACTGGTGATGTGAGTAGCAGTCCAGTCATCCTTGTTCCACATCTAGCATCTTCCTATGAGTGAGTACATACCATATTTGTCTTTCTGAGTCTGGGTCACCTCACTCAGGATGATTTTTTCTAGATCCATCCATTTGTCTGCAAACTGTATGATGTCATTGTTTTTCTCTGCTGAGTAGTATTCCATTGTGTATATGTGCCACAATTTATTTATCCATTCTTCAGTTGAAGGGCATCTAGGTTGTTTCCAGGTTTTGGCTATTACAAACAATGCTGATATGAACATAGCTGAGCAAGTGCTCTTGTGGTATGATTGAGCATTTCTTGGGTATATGCCCAAAAGTGGTATAGCTGGATCTTGGGGGAGATAGATTCCCAATTTTCTAAGAAAGCGCCATATTGATTTCCAAAGTGGTTGTACAAGCTTGCATTCCCACCAGCAGTGGAGGAGAGTTCCCCTAGTTCCACAACCTCTCCAGCATATGGTCAACAAGGCAAAGCGACAGCCTACAGAATGGGAAAAGATCTTCACCAACCCCACAGGTGACAGAGGACTGATATCCAGAATATATAAGGAACTCAAGAAATTAGACATCAAAACAACCAACAGTCCAATTGAGAAATGGGCTTTAGAACTAAACAGAGAATTCTCAACAGAGGAAACCCAAATGGCTGAAAGACATTTAAGAAATTGCTCAACATCCCTAATCATCAGGGAAATGCAAATCAAAACAACTCTGAGATACCACCTTACGCCTGTCAGAGTGGCTAAGATAGAAGTGACTTCTAAAAGCCCAGTAAATTTTACGCCAGAACACAACATTCTGAAATATAGCAATCATAGTATATCCTCAAACTGCAATGTATACATTAAATAAAATGAGTGTTCATGAGATACTGCATCTTAACTATTATATGTATGTCCCAGGAAACAGAATTAGAAATAAGAGAGGCCCTACACATTCAACAGAGGATTTTTCATTTCCTGTGTTCCAACATGTGCTTCTTGAAGTATTAGAGATCAAGACTCCACCACCACAACCCCCTTAAATAACACAAACATTTACAAGATATTATTCCAAGGAACTCTGTATGCATACACAAGCAGTTAGAAAAAGAAGACATGATCATGGTTGTGTTGACACAGTAAAAACAGGAAGGAAATTTTTAAAACGCCAAGTGAACCATTTATGTACTTCTTCCTTCAGTTGACCCATTGCAAATGTAAACAGGAATAAATAACACACTTGACTTGAAATTAATATAATTTCACATAAACCACAACAAATGCTTGGGGGTTACATCATGAAGCAAGTCAACAAAGTCTACCAAGGTGAAAAATGAGGACAGAAGACTTTTAGAACAGAGAGTCAAGCAGTAAGATAAATTACAGTTTTACTAAGAAATTGAAAGAATGGCTGGGGGGTGGGAGGAAGGAAGACAGGCGAAAGTGTAGTTGATATGTAAAATGAATAGAAAATCTCTTAGTTTTAACAAAATAGAAAAAGAAAGGAATGACAATTAAATTTCCCTGCATGAAAATAAGGTAGAGGGCTTGGGCACCATGGATATGTTGTGCTTAAAAACATGGTTCGATTACCCCATATTGTAGTCATGTAGTGTTTTGCCCATGTAAAATCCTAGTAGTTGTCAGCTCAGAGTTATATTCATATTCTCTTCAAGGATCTACTTCCATTAGCCCAATTTCAACAAGAGGGGGTCTCAATGGGACAGTGGTGTCATGATAACCTTCTTTCACAAAACATGGAGGTTTTCCAGGGGATAATTTTGATTTATGTATTCCTTGTTACCCTGGTTTAAACAACAACAAAAAAAGCAAACTAAGAAATAGACATTTAAGAATAAATTCTGGATTTAAAAAGGAATAATTCTAAAAAACAAAAACACCAGTAAAATTATAATATATATATATATGAATATAACTGAGCTACCAGAGAGTTTTGAAATATCTAAAAATAATTCATGAACATAAATTAAAAAATTACTAAAGAAGCATAAATAACTAATAAATTAAAATTCAATGGGAGTTCATAAAGGTGTTAAGTATATTAATTTGATAAAAACATGAAGTCAATTTTAAAAGACACCTTGTAATATTTAAATAGTTAAAAAGAGAAAACTAAATTTTTAATAGTAGGATAATAATGCAGATTTATCTAATTTGTGATATGTCAATATATTTCAAAATTATATTAAATAAAAAGAATTTAAAAATAAACACAAGCTAAAATTAGTGAGAGGGCACACAAATTAGAATACACATATAATCATTTCTATGCCAAAAGGAACTATTACAAATATTTATAAATAAATATATACCATTTAAAATAGTTAATAAAATTCAATACATGTAAATGTGAATGTGAAGCAAGATCTGTCCTAAGAATAAATAAAAGAAAAGAATACAAAGAAATCCATTTGTCTCTTGGAGCCCACAACTGACTCAGTTTCCCAGTTTGAATCTGAAGTCTATTCTGAGTCATTAGAGTTCAAGCTTGCTTTCTCCAGGGCTGTGAGAAAGTCCTGAGTAGCCCACAGAGTCTCCTTGAAGGGCTGTGAGAAAGTCCTGTTTAGCCCACAGTGTCTCCTTGAAGGGTTGTGAGAAAGTCCTGATTAGCCCACAGGAAGGAACACACTATCTAGCTAGACGCAGGCTGCTGATGCCAGCCAGAGGTACATGGAGATAGAAAATGAAACTGCCTGCTCCTTGACGCGAGGCAGGATAGATAGTGGTTGAAGACCTGTGTTGTGCAAATTGTTCTACCTCTGTCCTTTAAGACTGTATATAAGCTGGCTGTGAAATAAACTCAGGGCTGTCCAGCATTGACCAGCAGAACTCTTGAATCTTTTCTGTCTTCTTCATTGTCTCTACAATCCGCACGTCTTTACCCGGGTACCCAGATGACTGTCGGCAGCCTCCGACATTTGTCACTTATTTAGAAGACTATAAAAATTGTTTAAAAGGTGTGTAAAGAGAATGAGAAATTCCCTTGAGACTTGGAGGTGGTCCTAATAAGACACAATTTAATTAGATAAAAATTGCAGTCTGTGAGAGAAGCTCTATATTAGATCCACTGAGACAGGATTAACCTCTTTAGCAATGGTTGTCACCTTTACGTGGGCTGAGATCCTGAATTTATTAAAATCACAAAACAACTGATTGCACTCTTCACACAACATACTATCTGCCATGATGGAATAGATTCCTTCACACTGTGAACCAGTGTAAATCATTCCTACATTAAGTCTCCCTTGTCAGTTATTTTGCTGCTTCAGTGAACTAATTAACTAATTAATAGCCAAGAGAACTGTTCTAAAGGAAAACTTGCAAACACACCTTCAGTTTCTCCTGTTTGTCTATTTTCTCTTCTCCTTTTCCACCATCTTGTCATGCACCCAGATATTGTATTGTAAGCATTAACATCATATAGCAGATTTCCTACAGAATTATAAAAGCATGAAGGCAGAGAATACAAAATATTAATTATACTAAGATGTGTTTTACTTACACCTGATGAAAATGGTTCACATGGCAGATAATAACCTATATAATTGTTTCAAATTTTAAGGTTCAGTATGCAACTCAGTTGTAAAAAATTGCCTAGAATGTACAAAACCCTGATTCTGATCCATACCACTAGATAAATAAACCTCAAGCTTTAAAGATAATTATTTATTAAAAGATATTACTTATTTATTTAATAATAAAGATATTATTTAATGATTTATTTAAAGAAAATTTATTAAATGTGATGTTAGTTCTAGGTGTGGTGACTATGACAAAGTAACTTACATAAAGCAATTTATTTTCTACACATCCTTAGGATTTATTAATGCATTATTTTAAAAATACATTCATTTTTCAGCTATGAGAATAGGAGGGAAGTATACATGTTTAACACTAAGAAATTAGGTTCAAATTTTTTAATGCACTCCACAGTAAAAGCCATGTTAACAATGATTTTAATGAGAAATATTGAAATATTCATAATTTGTGGGTAAGAAGATTACAATTCAGAAACTTGAATATGTAACACATATCTATTTTCTAAAACGAGCTCCCTGAATGTGTGTAAACGTTATGAAATGTACATTTACCCATTTAATTATTTAATTTTACATAGTTTTCTCCTGTTTGGATGGCTTATTGATGTATGTAAATAAACTGTGTGTGCGTTATCAGCAGAATCAGTTCCCTGATTTTTGCAAGGTTTCTTGATAAGCAGTTAAAAGACTAGACACAGAGAATGCAGCCTATCTTTGTTGTTGAGCTGTAAGGATGTAGAGTGGGTGTTTTCACTGAGAGCTATTTAGTAAAGTAAAATCACTTTGTCGTTTGTTACCCATCGGAGAGCCAGTGTATACCCAGAATCAACCACAGTAAAAATCTCCACACAGGATTCATTAGGTTTTATATGCTTTAAAAGAGTTGTCATGGCATTTTAAAAACAAACAGCACATGATAATAAATTCATAAAACAGTCCACAAGCTCAGTAGAATATTGGTCTTGGGACTCTATTTGCTGTGCAGAGTTCTGAGTTAAAGGTACCATTAAGAAATAAACAAAACAGAAACAAAACTACTTATTCTAGGACAGAAAAGGATAAAATATGTGAATAAAATTTTGTCAACAATTAATCTTTCAGGAAGCATTTGGTAACAGGTTTTGAGACACAGTGACTAATTAATTGACTGTTCCCAGTAAATACAATTACATCTATAGGTAATGTATACCCAGTCATCATCATCCATGGGACATTTTGATAAGGTGACATATGTCACTTATATTTCTTTGTGTAATAAAGCTCCTTTATTTATGAATATCAAAAACACTAAACATTTTAACCCTGTATTTAAGGGAATGTGCTGAGCAGACCTGGTCTGAGAAGGAATGAATACAGCATCAGAAGGCAGAGTTTCTTAGAGAATGAAGGTTTTAACCTTTGTGAAATCATAGAATCATTAAGTCTGACTCCACAATTACACTCAGAATTTCTTTCTGCTCTTTTTTTTTTTTGACTCTACTATATAGGTTCAACCTTTTAAATATTTAAACATTCTATTGTAAGGTATTAGGAGAAATTAAGGAGGAAGAGATTAAAAGAATTTTTTATTAATTTAACCTGAAACTTTAGAGATATCAAGGGGCTGAGGTCTTAGGAACCAGTGTTATGGAACCAGTGTTATGATTTACAGACATGAAAATAGCATCCATGTCCCTCCTTTCCCTCTCCATACCTCATACAGAAAAGCAAAATCATATAAACTCTCTCAGGTAAACAGAGACTCACACATGCACCACACACACACACACCACAATCATTTTACGTTGACATTTGCAGATACCTACGAACTAGATAGCTCTAGTATCAGTTTCTGCACAAGAAATCAACACAGAGAACAGGGTAAATGTCATAGTTTCACAATGTGTTATCCGGAGAGAGCTCTATATATAACAACTTGTTTCAGTGCTTTCTGCTCCCTTGAAGGATAGAAAGTAGAGTAGCCAGAATGTCTGAGGAATTCTAGTAAAAGAAATATTACTGTAGGTCTCGATATCCTCAGGTGATAATGGTAGTTTTGAAAAGAAATCATAAACCAAAATTACATTAGAAAGGAAAGGGTCAAGAGAGTGGTTCTGTCTGCAGTCAAGCTGGCTTACAGTTCTTGTAGACAATCCGATTTTTATTCCCAGCCCCCACATTGAGCAGCACATAACTACTTGTAACTCCACCTCCAGGGTATCTGACACCCTCATTATGATAATGCAGGCACCCCTGTATGTGCATAGGCAACCCCCCACACACACACATAAATAAATAAATAAATAAAAATTCAAAGAAGCAGAAAGCATAGCTATATGAGATTAGGTGGGTAACCTTAAGACATTTCAATTCTAAGCAAAAGGAAGGTGAAAAACTAGAGAATTTTTGCATTTGGCTTGAAAACAGATAACCAGTGCCCAAGATATGGTTCTGGAGATGCCATATGTTTGGCCAAGACAATGTTTGCACAAGAAGTTCAGCAGCAGTGCTCTAGCCACTTCTGAACTAGGGCATTTTAACTGATAAGACACTCTTCTCTACCGTGGCTTTCAGACCAAACATGTATAAACAAGTTAATTTAGATCCTGAGGTCTCGAGACCTAATTTTGGGAAAATACCACATTTGCAAATGCCCTTTATTTCAATGAATTATCCATGAAGCCATTATATAGATGATAGATATCCCATTTAAAAATATTGAACTTATACTGTTCAATAATATGAGATGTCATTTGATTGGAGAATTTAAGAGCACTGTAAAAAAAAATAAACATGTCTAGGAGAATATTAAGAAATTAGTATATCTTGTTATTATAGAATGATTACCAAAATCATCGTAACCAGAAACACTTAATAATTTTTACCATGACCAATTGTAGTCCATGAATGCTCAATCTACACCTCTAATTTTCAATTATTGCATATTTGCCGATATGAGGAAATCCATTACCATTATTCATATTTTTTCTATTTCTTTCAGTTGAAAACGCAGGCACATTTCAAAATTTTTTTGCATCATTTTCTATTTTTATAGTATTATGGGTTAAGTATGAAGGGTGTTTCTAAAACCCTTATGTACTGAAGGTTTGAAATTTGGTTGGTTATACTGTCAACAGGTGGTTTGAGCCTGAGGATGCTAGCTCATCAATTATGTAATGCATCGATGGATTCATATTGAATGACCTATTAATGTATGGAGCCCATGTGGAGAATATAAGCCACCAGCATGTGTCTAGAAAGGATAAACCTGGACTCTTTAAATGTTTCTGGAGGCTACAAGATGAAGAGAATTCTTCTTGTGCCCTTCTGATCTGATGTTTGTGACTTGCCTCAGATCTAAAGCAATGAAGCCAGCTGATCACTTTTCAGAACATCTAAACCCACACTTCTTGTCCCTGAAATAGTTTGCTTCTGGCATTTTGTTAGAGTGGGACAGTGGCTAACACAGATTAGGATACATAAAACAATCTTTGCAGTTGATCCCCTTACTTTCTGGCCTTCATAATTACTTATCACTACATATCTGCCATGTTTGACCCATCAGCAAATCTTCTGTCTACAATCCATCCATTGTTAGCCCAGAGCGTGAAACCTCAATGATTTGTTACTAGAGATTAACTTTATCTTCATGGTTTAATGATAAAGACATTCCAATTTAGGAGTGAACACAAATGAGTAACCTCACCTTGGATTTGTATGTTTATTTTACATATGTGAATTTAAGTTGTTATATGAAAGTCAGAAACCTCTGAGAAAATAATATTTCATATACATTTTTCATTAAAATGAACAACTCTTACTGTGCATTTTGATTCCTCCTGGATTCTTAAATGTGTTGTGGTTTATTTCAATAATAATTCAAATTTAAATATTTACTATTCTATGAAACATTAGTTTATCTAACTTCATAGTAAAAAACAAAAACATGCCTAAGAGAATCTTCTACCTTTTTAATGGAGTTACTTTACATTGTATTTGCTAAGATGGGAGCCATTTTCATTAAGCTAAACTAAGTTTAAAGCATTTCATAATAAAATAAAAATGAAAAATTCTGAGTTAGAGTTTTATCTCTTTGAAACACTCTTCCTTATGCTTAACCTTCCTCATGTGTACTATCACAGAACACAGTTCAATATTTGACACAAATGTAATTATTTAAATTTTATGTATATTAAAAGCTTTAACTTCCTCTAAAGACACCAGTGAGATACAAGGAAAAATGTAGGTGACTACAGAAAAATACCAGGAGACAAAAATGAGCATTATCTGCTGAAGAGAAAAATGTGTAATTCCTTTGGAGATTTGTAGGACTATTTGATATAATCTGTATTGATTTCTGATGTTTTGAAGCAAGAATTGCATTTTTAATAATACCTTGCAAAAGAAGGTTTCAGGTAGTACTGTTATTTATTTACAATTTACATCTGTACTTACAATATTTTATAGGTAGCAAATATTTTGGTTTTCCAAAACTGTACACTATTTTTAAAGTTTGCTGGAAAGATTTTATATAGTTTTGTTGATATCTTTAAATCTGCTATTAATCCACAGCTAGAGATAAGCAATTGTACTGATATTTCTGTGTGTATTTCAAAAGCCTTTGTATGCACGCTGTCAGTGGCTGTAGAGATGAGGATATTGTACAAATCGGAAAGGAAAGGAGGATTTAAAACATCTAGTGAATCACTAAGAAGAGGAGCAATATAATGAGATTTTTTTTAAAAAAAATATAGGGTCTTTTCAGATGTGAATATCTCATTTTAACATAGATGCAAGATTATTCAATAAATAGTTTGGTAGAGCAGATGACTATGGGAACAGGAAATGGAATAGCTATATATGTATGTATTATAAATTAGATTCATTAGTTTGGCTTTTAAAATCAGGGATGGTTAAGATGATAGTTGATTGTCCATTGAAGAGGCAATAAAACCAGTAACTGCCCAGCCCAATAACCTAGATGCCACAGCAGCCAAAATCGGTGTTGAAAGCCCGGATGTTTCCAAAGAATCACAACTGGCTCAGAGGAACGCAGCGAAGGTAGCCAGGCAGACCTGTTTGTCAGACCATGTTATAGACTGGTCACTAGACAGAAGGTTCTACCCTCTTTGAGAATGGGTCTTCCCTTCTCAATTATTTCTCTTTGGAAAACTGTTCACAGACACATCCAAAAAATTATTTCCTAAGTGGCTCTCAATCTCATCAAATTGACAAACAAGACTATTCCATACTCAATATGTAGGTAGGAAAATAGGTAGGTAGACTGGTAGGTAGTTGACAAGATAGATAATTAAGGGATGAAATTTATATGTGAAAGCACAATAAGTAGTTCTTTAGAAATCAACTATATTTGGAGACGGGTGTTTTTCAGAAGTAATTATTTTAAAAATAAGTATTTAGGATAGTCTCTAAACCTATCTCCCAGATAGTTATACATGTATGTTCCTTGAGTTTTTGTGAAGGCCCAGAGTGTCAATATTTCAGATATTCTTCAATGACTGTTCATGCTATTTTTTTGAGATATCATTTCTCATGAAACCTGGAGCTCACATATTCAACTGTATTAGCTTGTCAATGAATCTCAAGGATATTCTTATCTCTATGTCTCCAGCACTGACATTACAGGTGCTTTCCAATGTGGTAACCATTTAAACTGCATGTGGGGGATTGGAATTCAGGTCCTTAATATTTTATGGCAAGGTATTACTCACTAAGACATCATTCTACCACCTTGATGACTGTAAATTGGAAATATGTGTGATGTCCTATGTCAACATGCCATGAACACAACAAAGAAATATTATCATGGGGTTATATCCACAGTTTCCAGGAGTCCATAAGGTTCAACAAGAAGTAGTTTATCTTTTCTTCTCTCCATGAGAGACATAGGAAGTGGTTCTGTTCCTATTGTTGCCTGGGATTTACACAGTCCTATACACTGGCAAGTATTAAGGTGACTGTAGAATTGGCATAAGAGAGAAGGTTGGTTCCTGCCGTCTCTCGACCATTGCCAGCAGTCTTTTGTGGGGGTATCTTTGTGGATCTCCGTGGGCCTCCCTAGCTCTCTGCTTCCTCCCCTTCTCATGTGGTCTTCATTTACCATGGTCTCCTATTCCTTGTTCTCCCTCTCTTTTTTTGATCCAGCTAGGATCTCCCACTCCCTTTCCCTCGATCGTCGCTCTTCATTGTTCCCACTCATGACCAGGCTGTTCATGTAGATCTCATCCAGGCTGAGGGGCCCCCAACTGGATCAGGCCCCCTGAACGGGTGAGACAGTCATTTGGCTTGATCTGTTTGGGAGGCAGCTGTGTGTTGGTGCCGGGTCCTGGGCTTGCTGCATGAGTTGCTGTTTGAATCCTGGGACCTATGCAGGGACACTTGGCTTGGTCTGGGAGGGGGGACTGGTCCTGGCTGGACTGAGTCTACCAGGTCGATCCTCGGGGGAGACCTTGATCTGGAGGAGGTGGGAATGGGGGGTGGGGTGGGGGAGGGGAGGGGGGCGAGAGTGGGAGAACATGGGAATCTGTGGCTATTATGTGGAACTAAATGATTTTGTAAAATAAATTTACTTAAAATAATAAAAAAAAAATACCATGTTCTATTTAATAAAAGACAAGTCACTGCTTTTAAACAACACTGGAAATTCAAAGATTAAATATGACTTAAATTGTGACACATTCATAGGTTGGAATATTATGCAGCTATTAAAGAGAATCTTGTAGATAAATGTTAATAGTATGAAAGATGTTCATATTACATTGAACTAGTAGACTGATTAATAATATGTAATATACACATAAAATTTTATGTGTATATACATTGAAATATATAATGTATTTACATAATAAAAGATGGTTACCTGCTAATCAAAAGATCAAAAAAAAAAAAAAAAAGAGAAGGTTGGTATGAGGCATAAACACTATGGGAACCAGGACTAACTCACAGGAAATCTATAGTGGCACCAGGAGCTGGTTGGGAACATCGTTTTTAATATGATATACTGTAGGATATAATTACAAATCTCCACATCAGGGCAAAGGAACACACATGGACACAGGACTTCTCCAGCAAAGGCCTCTTTAGCTTTCTTCTTACCATGAATATACATTTAGGTAGAAAAAGAGAAAGAGGGGTCTTAAAAATACCTATTTGGAAAATATCTAATAGAATATTAAAATGAAAGGTAATGTGGCATATTTAAATTATATTAGTCTGCTTTCTTTGAACCGAGGAGACCATGTATGCCAGTGGAGACTTATATTCCATATGTAATCAACATACAGCCCAAGAAACTGTAATTCTCCATAAATTTCCATGGCCTGTGTATGCACATAAAGCTCTACTACAAGCATTTGTTTCTCTTTTTTTAATCTCATAAAAATATTTTAAAATATTTTATATTTATTTGTGCATGTGTTTGGATGTGGACACATGACCACAGAGGTTATAAAAGGGCATTGAATCACATGGAGCTGGAGTTACAGGTTGTTCTGGTTCACCTGATATATGTGCTGGGAACTCAACTCCCACCCTTTGCAAGAGCAGCAGGTGCTCTTAACTGCTGTGACATCTCTACAGTCTCTAAAACAAAATTTTGACTATGAACTTTTTGAAATATTTGAACTGGTATAGTTGCCATGTCAGTGATATTTGAGTTTATTTTGAGAGAAGAGATTAGATAGTAAAAAAATAAAATCCAACAAGTACGGAGCAAAAGGCTAAAGAGAAATCAATTACCTACTGATACTGTATGCACTTTATAGACAATGTCAGCTACAAGTGGTTCAGAAAATGGAGTGACTATGGTTCTGTGTGGGATGCACAAAGTGAGGCAGGTATAAGCGGCTGAAAAGAAAGTGATGAAAAAACAAATAAAGGAGATGAAAAGAGGAGGGAAATACAGTGAAAATAAATTATATATTTTTAAGCACTATTAAAATACACTTCTAATTTATATAATATCGCTTCAAATATTTTCTCTAAAAATCTATTTTACATGTTTACTTTAAAAAGATCTATCTGAATAGTTGGTTAATATCAAGTGCTTTTCTCTTTTTTTCTGAAGATTTATTTGCATGCAGTTATAATGATTTTCTTCTACTGTCTCCTTTCATAATAATACAGTGGCAGATAGGAGCAGTTTCTACAGAGAGCTATGTCTCATAAAGCCTGACATACATACTTCTTGGTCCCTTGAAGAAAAACCTTGTGAGCCTCTCGACTGAGTTTGAAGGTAATAATTTTATATTTTCAATGAGCTTATGTTCATTTTTTCTTACACATTTTCAATACACAAAGAAACACACACAACAGAGAGATTGCTCTCTTGGCTTTATATTGCATATGAAGATGTTGTCTCCAGATTTCCTGTTTCCACACCCTGCTGCCATGCCTTGGCTAATATGAGTTCTTCCTCCAGAACTGTATGCAGAAATAAATTCTTTCTTCCATAAGTTGCTTTTGGTCATAATATTTTGCCACAGCAACAGAATAAAAATGAATACAGTTACTTGGTATTTCTAGCTCAGGTTTCTCAACATTGTAACTCTTGTGTCATATATTTACAGGAAGCCAGCCGCATATCAGGTGTGGCAATGAACTACATGTAAAAGTGATATTTTCCACTTCTGGAAAAAAAATGTTTAGCCATGGAAAACCTCAGTGCTGGTTTTCTTTGCTAATTTTCAGATTGTGACTCCGTAGACTTACAGATTCAGCCTCAACAGAAACATAACTTGGATGTTCTTATTCTCACAGTGTTGTGTGAGAAAACTGGGGAGATGTAGTGGGTAGCTGTTCCAGCCTTGACCTTGAAGCAATTCCTCAAGTGAGGCAGCAGATAACTGCCTCACCTGCCTATGACCATCCCCTGGGGCGTGGCCAAGACCAGACCCTTTAAGACACAAGATATGTATGTGCTGGCTCTCTTGGCTCCTTGTGATCCTGGATACTGGATTACAGACCAAGTCAGAGTTCTCCTGAGAACCACACTGGACTCACCTCTCCCAGATCCTGCAAGTGACCCTTTATTGGTTGTAAGTTACCCTGAAATAAACCACTTTTATTTTTTTCTCAGTGTAAACAATATTTATTTATTTATTTATTTATTTATTTATTTATTATCAGCTTGATACAGTATAAATTCTTATCCCAATAGTGAAATGTTTCATTGAGGCTTGCCCAGTAATTGAGTAAAACCAAAACTTATTATAAGCCACAATCATCCTAGTTTCTCCCCTGCTATATAGCCTCCATGGTTCTGTGAGTTGCAGTCTGATTGTTCTTTGCTTTATATCTAGAACCCACTTATGAGTGAGTACATACCATGTTTGCCCTTCTGGGTTTGGGTTACCTCACTCAGGCTGACATTTTCTAGTTCCATCCATTTGCCTGAAAATTTCATGCTGTCATTGTTTTTCTCTGCTGAGTAGTACTCTATTGTGTATATGTGCCACATTTTCTTTATCCATTCTTCAGTTGATGGGCATCTAGGTTGTTACCAGGTTCTGGCTATTATAAATAGAGTCCATATCTGTCATCATGCACAAAACTCAAGTCCAAGTAGATCAAAGACCTCAACATAAATTCAGTTACACTAAACTTAATAAAAGAAAAAAATAGGAAATACTCTTGAATGCATTGGCATAGGAGATCACTTCCTAAATATAACACCAGCAGCACAGACACTGAATACAATAATTAATAAATGGGACCTCTTGAAACTGAGAAGCTTTTATAGGGCAAAAGCCATGGTCAATAAGACAAAAAGACAGCTTACAGAATGGGAAAAGACTTTCACCAATCCCACATCTGACAGAGGACTGATCTCTAAAGTATATAAAAAACTCAAGAAACTGACATCAAAATACTGAACAATCCAATTGAAAAATGGGCTAAAGAGCTAAACAGAGAATTCTCAAAGAAGAATCACAAATGGCTGAAAGACACTTAAAGAAATGCTCAACATCATTAATCATCAGAGAAATGCAAATCAAAACAACTCTGAGATACCACCTTACACCTGTCAGAATGGCTATGACCAAAAACACCAATGACAGTCAATGTTGGAGAGGATGTGGAGCACAGGGAACACTCCTCCACTGTTGGTGGGAATGTAAACTTGTACAACCACTGTGGAAATCAGTATGGCGGTTTCTCAGAAAACTGGGAATTGATCTACCTCAAGACCCAGCCATACCACTCTTGGGCATATACCCAAGGAATGCTCAATCATACCATAAATAAACCTCTTTTAATGACCAGATAAACTGTGTGTAATTGCCGCTATAGGGAGATGTACATATTTTCACTTCAAATAAGGAACCCATGATAGAAAAACTTACCAATACAAACAAAATCTATGTTTGTGAACCAGTGAGTTTTATTGGGGTTACTTACAAGACTATATGGGTGAAGCGTGGTTCATAGGAACAGAAGACTTAAAGACAACTGCATCACCAAATCCCACCCCAATATGATTGACAGCTAACAAAAGCTGAGGACCTAGAACACACTTTATAGCCTCCAGGCAACTCAGTAGTTGAAGTTTATCCTTTCCAAGTGATACAGCTGATCTAAACCTCTTCTGGGCAGTTAGACTGGTCCCTGGTTTTTGCTGGCATCTGGTCTGATCTGGAGTCTTTGAAGCTCAGTTTGTCTCAGAGTCTTCTTTGTAAGTTGGTTTGTCTGAGAGTAACCCTTATCCATTATTATTTACTCTGGGAGGGAGGAAACTTGATAGTTTCCTGAACTTCATGAAGCTCTTTGATTGCTGTTTACCTTCTGTCTGAGGGAGCTTCACTGCAATGTTTCATTCATAAAGGAAACTGAGAGCCAACACATAGTCTAGCAGTGATGACCGCAGATGCCAAGGAAGCTAAAAATCACTGACTTCCCATGGATTCACTGAAGAGTGCAGGACAGAGAGTAAAGATCACTACAAACACCTGGAGTGATAAGACACACAGCACACCACAGGTGAGATCCACATGCCTAAGTGCAACAAACTTTAAACAGTAATTTTGATAAGCTGATAAAAACTAAGTACAGAGTATCAACTTAAGAGGTAAAACCCCAGAGACCATACATTTGGGTGGGTATAGTTTAGGGCATTTTAAAAGGAAACCTGACAGTATTCTCAGAGTTCAGAAAACACAAAATATACTCTAGTTTCAGTAACATGCGGGGAAATGCAAAGATAAAATGGGATAAAATAACAACAAAAAAGAGTTCACAAAATATTGAAGCTTCTCACTTAAAACTACAGTAAATTTTAAACACAGCTCAGCCTCTCACTTGATAACAGAACAATGGCCCATTGCAATCAGTGGGCTGGTCAATGTTTGCTAAATAAGAATGAGGACCTGAGTTTTTATCACCCAGCCAATACCTAAAAGTCATTGTTTTTGTAGCCCATTTCTCTATTAATAATGCAGACACCAAAGGCAAGCAGATCGATCCCAGGAACTGGCCAGCAGTATAGGCAATCTGTCAACCAAGTTCAGTTAGAGACCCTGACAAAAAAAAAATTGAGGAAGATGTCCCTGTATCAACTTCTAACATCCACAGGACAATGAATTTACATTATTTATGCTACATTGGCAAATTCATATCTGATTGAAATCCATCAATTAAAATATTGATATAGTCAATAAAAATACACAACATTATGTATATATAAATAATCAAATATGAATATAAATATGCAGTCAGATTTAGAGTAAAGAGTTGAAGGAAAATTGTCTAATAGCAAAGGATAGAAAAGGCTGACATTACTATATAGTCTCATAGGAAGTAGATTTCCTTTGCTTAATATCTTATCCACTTATGAGTGAGTACATACCATGTTTGTCTTTCTGAGTCTGGGTTACCTCATTCAGGATGATATTTTCTAGTCCCATCCATTTGCTTGCAAATTTCATGATGTCATTGTTATTTCACTGCTGAGTAGTACTCCATTGTATATGTATATACTACATTTTCTTTATCCATTCTTCAGTTGACAGGCATCTAGGTTGTTTCTAGGTTCTGGCTATTACAAATAATGCTGCTATGAACATAGTTGAGCATGTGTCCTTGTGGTATGATTGAGCATTCCTTGGCCATGTGGCCAAGAGTGGTATAGCTGGGTCTTAAGAAAGATTGATTGCCAGTTTTCTGAGAAACCACCATACTGATTTCCAAAGTGTTTGTATAAATTGGCACTCCCACCAAAAGTGCTCCACAACTTCTCCTAGATGTAAAGCAAAGGATAACCAGATTACAACCTATAGTTCTAGAGAAGCTAGTTAACAAGGAGGACCCAAAGAGGGATAAACGGATTGCTCTGGGAAAGGGAAATAGATGAGATTTCCACAAGTAAACTGTGAATGACGGGTGGGCAATGGAGGGTAGGGTGTGGGGAATGAGAACATAAGGGAATGCAATGGTCAAGCTGGAACAGAGATGGAGTGAGAGAGCAATGAAAGAGATACTATGATAGAGGGAGACATCATGGGGATAGGGAGAAACTGAGTGCTAGGGAAGTTCCCAGGAATCTGCAAGGATGACCCTAACTTAGACTACTAGCAGTATTGAAGAGGGTGTGCCTGAACTGACCTACCCCAGTAATAAGATTGGTGAATACCCTAACTGTCATCACAGAGCCTTTCTCCAGTAACTGATGGAAGCAGATGCAAAGATCCACAGCCAAACACCATGCCAAGCTCCAGGAGTTCAGTTGAAGAGAGAAGGAAGGGATCCTATGAGCAAGGTGCATCAAGATCATGATGGGTAAACTTACAGAGACAAGCAAACCAAACGAGTGGGGACTCATGAAATTTAGATCAACAGCTGTGGAGCCTGAATGGTACTTGACTAGACCCTCTTTGTAGCAAGAGAGTCAGGTAGCATGATCTGCTTAAGGGCCCCACTGTGTAGGATCAGAATCCATCCCTGGTACATGAGCAGGCTTTTTGGGGTCCACTTCTACAATGGAACACCTTTCACAGCCTTGAGGCAGGGAGAGGGCCTTGGATCAGTCTCTACTAAATGTACCCCCTCATGTGAGTCCTTACCTTCTTGTAAAAGGGAATGAGAGGGTGGGTTTGGAGGAGGAGTCTGGAGGGGCAGGAGGAGGGAAGAGGAGGATCTTTGTTATGTAAAATGAATAAAAATTCCTATTACAAAAAGAAAGATTTCAGTATAAGAATATATCATATATAAATATAAATGTTGCATTACATGGTGTGTTGATTGTCTCAAAAGACATAACAATGTATAATATACATGCACCTCATGTGAGTATGACAAAATTCAGGAGACAAAAATTGATCAAACTGACAAACAATAGGTTAATAGAAAACTATACTTGTGGGAGTTGATGTCCATATCAGTAACTGATAGATCTAGTCCTTGAGAGAAGAAATGACCTAATCAAAACCTACAATCACCTTCTCTAAAAGTCAATGTAGAAAAAAGCATCTAACAATCAAAGAAACATACATTTTAAAGATGACTTAACCATTCACTGAAGTAAATCACATCTGGTTCATAAAATATATCTTAATTTTATAAATTTATTTATTTTATAAAAACCATTAACAATGCAGAATTTTACAACATGATAGAATTAAACTAGAAACCAAGAAGAAAGAGAAACAGCTAAATCCCAAAGTATCTGAAGATTGAACATGGACTTAAATACAACATAGTATTCAGATAGAGTCTCTAAAGAAATTACAAATATAGAAGCTAAAGAAAATATAACTTCTCAAAAATTAGAAACCAACAAGTATTAACAATTTATATCATTGAAAAATATATTAGAAAATAAAAAATAGAATCAATAATCTAATTCCTAAATTTAAGAGCTTGATAAGTAAAAAATACACAAAAAAATGAATTTTAAAAGATTATATTCAATTCAATTAAGGAAACTAATAAAGGAACCAAAACCTGTTGTTTTTAAGATCAATAAAATTGGCAAGCCTTTAGCCAGGTGTACAATGAAAGACACTAGACACAAATTACAAATGTCAGAAATGGAAGTGGAGCACTCACTAGAAAGAAGATAATAGAAAAATATTATTACCCTGCTGTTGGATTAAATAGACAAATTTCATGATAAACACAGACTACCAAAGCTCACTCAAAGAAGTATAAATAAGCTAAATGGGACTCTAGCTACGAAGAAACAGAATCAATATTTAATTACTTTACAGAAAAAGAGAGAGAAGAAAACACTAGGTTTGTGCATTTATGGAGAGTTTTACCTCATTGAAGGAAGAAATGTTAACAGTTTTCTATGGTCTTCTGAGGAAAATAAGACCAGAAAGGACACTTTCTAAATCATCTACAAGGCCAGCAATTCACTCTCATAAAAACAACACAACCTCATTGCAAGAAACAATTATAGACCAGTATCTCTCCTGAAAATAGAGGAAATTTCTTTATAAATACTCAGTAATAGAATCCAACAATATATACCTAATTATACACAATGATTAACTGAGTTTTTTCCACATATATAATGGAGGCAGATGTATGATTTATGCCGTACATGCCAAGGAATTCCTGTAACTTCTGGATCTAAGATAGGAAAAGAAGTGTTTTTCCCAGAAGTATTGGAAAGAAGAGCCCTGCTGCCATCTTGATCTCAGAGCTAATTTTTCTAGTATATCATCCATATTAAACCAGTAAGTTCATGGTAGATCATTAAAGCAGACATAGTACAATAATATTTAGTCTACTAATTCAATAGTTAACTCCTCTGGTAGGTATCTGTAATATGTTGAAGATTCTTAATGATGACCTATCTGGCCTATGGAGGTACATTGTCCTGGAATATCTGTTAGAGGTAGAAAACAAATATGATTGTTGGAACTAAAAGAAGGTTCTTAGAAGACAGCCCAAACCCTGTTCTAGTCTGTGCAATCTAGAAAGCTATTGATCTCAGATTTCAATACAATTTTTCAATTTTAGATCAATGGGATGTCTTAGTTTAAGCCCACAGGATACTGTAAACCAATGTCAGTATTAAGACCTAAGCATGAGATCTTGAGCTGCCTCAAAAAGAATCAAATTTTTTATTCAGACTGGTTATAAGTGAAGATAGTGGAAGTAGTATATTTTAAAATCACCAATAGGGACATAGAGGAAAAGTGATGTGCGAAGAAGTCAGAATTGATAAAGGTGAGAATCCCCAGACCCTGTGGGCAGATCCTCTGTTGGACAGATGCTTCTGGCCTTTGGACATATACTGCTTCTATGACAAACATTGTTTGTTCCAGTTCTCTTTCCCCTTGTTGACTTCTTCTCAACTAGGCTGCAAGAAAAATAGAGACTCTTGTAAGTGTTTGGAAAATAAAAAGGGTTTTAAATTATTATTCTATATCCCCAGACAATTGCCAGAGTTTGTCTTAGTTTTCTTGGAGGGTTTCAACTACACCTAGTGACAGGATGGCTAAAATTATACATGTTTACTTCTTGGATTTCCACATTTGGAAAGTTCAAGTTTAATATACAAGTCAACTTGTTTATTGGTGAGAATTTTCTGTTCATTTTGAAGCCACCTTTATGTATCCTTAGATTGGAGAGAAAGATTATCTACTAAAAGTGCCTGTTCATCATAGTGATATTCCATCCAGATCACTCCATTCCTGTGACTTAATTACTCACATAGACCCCACATCATATAACATCTCACAGGATTAGAGCTACATGAGGGTACATAAACATTAATGATTAGCAGACTTCCTAACACATGCTCTCAGATGAAATTTGGAATATGGAACTGTGAATGACTACTATTGCTTAGTGCAGAGAATAGAAGTTTCGAGCAGGGTTGTTGTAAGGGTTAAAATAAAATATTCCCACTGAGAGGAAATGGAAGAATTCATCAATAATATTTGCCACCTACTCAAAACTAGTGAGAGTGATTTTACCACATTGAGCTAATTGCCATATTCTGATTTAAATGAATAAAATTTTAACAAAAGGATTTTCATGCTAAGAACTGTCTTTTGTCTTTATTGCCTGTGGGAAATGAGCTTTAAAGATATATTTAGTCATCATTCAAATGGAGTGTTTGAAAAATAGTTTGAACAGATGGTAGAAAGGAGAAAAAAATTTCAGCAGGGTGTATATCCATTCTTAAATTTTACAGGAGCTCATTATTTCACATTTATGTGCCCCTTCCATAGATACTTAAATATGTTTGAGAACATCTTTTGCAAAATAAATGGTCTTCAATTATAACTTGATAACAATTAAGAAACAACAAAGTGGGTAGCCACTCCTTCATAATAGAATAATGCAATGTGATTTTCTTCAAAAACTTTAGAAGGGAACGAACTGTTGTGGCTTCTCCTTTAATCTTTGCCTACTTTTCCTTCTATCTGCAATACTGTGATAGGCCAGGGTGAAGAACGTACAGCAGATACGGGTGAAAAAAACATTCATAAAATAGAAGAAATTCCATGTTATCTATGAGACTCTGGGTTTTGTTGTGTTGTTTTGTTTTGTTTTTTGTTTGTTTGTTTGTTTTTGGTTTTTCAAGACAGTTTTCTCTGCGTAGTTTTGTGCCTTTCCTGGAACTCACTTTGTATATCAGGCTGGCCTTGAACTCATAGAGATCTGTCTGGCTCTGCCTCCTGAGTGCTGGGATTAAAGGCGTGTGCCACCACTGCCCGGCTGAGATTCTATTTTTTATTCCAAATTCCAAACCCATGCAAATGTATGTGCACAAATGTGCACAGACACGCACAAAATCATGTATTTTATACAAACAAATATATGTAAATGTACACACAAATAGTGATTATCGACTAGTGAAAAGCAGTCAGGTCAGGTGTTCACAAATGTACTGAGTTATGACATTGGTACTAACTACTTATTTTATCTGATTCAATTTATAAAATAAAACTATGGTTATTGTGGTAGTTTGAATGAGAATGTCCCCCATGGGCTCATATATTTGAAAGCTTTTCTCCCAGTTGGTGAACTGTTTGGAATAGATGAGGAGGTCCAGATTTTTTGGAATAGGTGTGACCTTGGAGGAGGTGGGGCCTTCTTGAAGGAGGTGTGCCACTAGGAATGGGCTTTAAGATTTCAAAAGCCCATGCCATATGTCCCACGCTGTGTACTTCTCTCTGCACGCTGCCTGTGCGTATACCTCTCAGCCACTTCTCCAGCATTATGTCTGCCTGCCCGCTACCAAGCTGTCCCACAATGATGATAATGGGCTAACCATCTGAAACTGTAAGCAAGACCTGATTAAATGCTTTCTTCTGTAAGAGTTGCCTTGGTCATGGTATCTCTTCACAGCAACAGACCATTGACAATGACAGTTATGTAAGTGCTTCTGTGTGAGTTCCATTCTTATATGGATTTATCAAGACAGCTTTGTCTACTCTACATAATAGAATCAAGAAGAATGCAGCCTTGTTAACAAACAAGGTCAGAATATGCCAATAATCCAACAATCTTTAAGAACTAAATAAACTTAAATAAATCACAAACTCAATATTGATTATTATCAGCTTAAAAAATAATGAGTTTTCAAATTTTCTTTTTTTCTTAAATGAAGACTAATTTATTGGTGAAATGAGAAAAAAAGTACAATGAAAATCAAGAGAATATTTGCATACAGTTTTGAATGATGTCTGACTTTGGATATTAATAAAATGCATTTAGTTACATATGTTTTTATTTTAATATTTTAATACTAAATTCTTTTTTATTATTATTATTTTATTTTATTTTATTTTACAATACCATTCACTTCTACATAACAGCCACAGAGTCCCTTGTTCTCCCCCTTCCTGCCCCCTCCCCTTCCCCCCAGCCCACCCCCTATTCCCACCGCTTCCAGATCAAGGCCTCCCCTGAGGAGACTGAGATCTACCTGATAGACTCAGTCCAGGCAGGTCCAGTCCCCTCCTCCCAGATTGAGCCAAGCGTCCCTGCATAAGTCCCAGGTTTCAAACAGCTATATCATGCAATAGCCCAGGACCTGGTACCACTGCCTAGATGCCTCCTAAACAGATCAAGCCAATAAAATGTCTCACCTATTCAGAGGGCCTGATCCAGTTGGGGGCCCCTCAGCCTTTGGTTCACAGTCCATGTGTTTCCATTCGTTTGGCTATCAAATTATCTATATGTGTGTATGTTGGTGTATTTACCTACATATGTGAATAGGCAACTGAAAAATACAAATTCCCTTGGCATATGTATCATGGAAAAAAAAAACTTTTCTGTTTGTATTCCAATATTTGTAAGATAGTTTTCAGATATGTCACCACTAAATACCTCATCATCATGAAGACCGCATCCTTGGTACCTGCATCATGGTGTCACACATTCATTATACCATCTTTCTATGTCCTCTAGCATCTCCCAAGATCCCTTGCAGCTGTGAAGAGGGCAGGGGGAGAAATGGCTTGAAGCCTTATTGAGGGTCCTGGAAACTTGCTCTGATTTTACAATGGAACGCCAATTATTCCGTTATATGTAGCCACCTCTTCACGGTTCTCCTGATTTTGTTGTTGTAGGTCACAGCTACAAGGATTTCTCTACTTCAGGATGGGTGTGGAATGATATTACTCTACCTGGAGGAAAAAGCTGCGCTCCAATAACCCAATATACTTTCGTAGCTTTGAGAAAAAAACAAAACAACAAAAAAGTGCTAGCACTTTGTCAATATTTGATTCTACGTCGTTTACATTTTTTTCAGTTTTATGTATATGAGTGTGTTTGAGTGTGGGTTTGTGTACATGAGTGCATGTTATAGAGGCGACAAGAGGGCATAGAATCCCCGAAAGCTACAAGTTCGGTGAAATGCTTCCTGTGGAAGAACAGTAACTGTGCTTAACTTCTGATCTTATCTCTTCAGCCCTTCAGTCTTTATTTTTCATTAGTGATTTACTGAAAATAAAGAGAAGCACATCAGAATTATTTGTGATAGAATAAAAGTATGTCCCTGAATTCTGTATCATTTTTACTTTGGTATATTTCATATTGCCAAACCTTTATTGTAAATCTCTAATCTGTAATGTCCATGTATTATAAAATAAATAACAATTTTCCTGATTGATGGTCAATGCCTAGAGAAATCAGCATCAAATGTCAAATGAACAAGCCACAATAGCAAATAAATGAATAATAAATTAATGTGTTTGAAATACATTATGTTCTGTTAGAGAATGAAATAGTTTAATTTGACCAAGATTTGAGGGAAAATACATTTTTAGCAACTTCAAAAGCTTCTCTAAATATTATTTATTCCCTTTTATTTTGTGAATCTCGCTATAGATTTAGTAAAATAATTTAAACTGGCAGGCAAGAACCATGTGTACTATAACTTTATTACCAATATATCTCCTTATATTTCATTAATTATTTTTAAAGATTTGCTTTACTTTTTATCTATATTCATGCATGTGTACCGTTATGTATGTTTGCAACATGTGTGAGAATGCCCACTGGGGCAAAGGTAGGGAGCCAGACCCTCTGGAACAGGAGTGACAGTCTGTTGTGAGCCTCTTGACATCCATGGCAGGACCTGAACTTAAATCTTTGGTGAGAGCAGCAAGCACTCTTAACCAAAATGCCTTCTCACCAGTCTATTTAAATTTTTTATTGGAAAATATTTTTCAAGAAAATGTACATATTTATAACTAAAAAATTTTAATCTACTGCAGATTAGATTTTTTAATCTGCCCTGAAAATAAATACAGGTTTTAATATTTTCCATGTATCATTTTATTGCTTTTAAAAATTATATTTACAAAGTAAGTAGAAAATTTTAATATATTTCTCAGCCTACTGTCTCTATAATTACTCTTGTAAATTAGTATGAATGGTGTTTATGAGTGTTGGGCAGCAGTAACACATCACTAATAATGGAAGCTCACATTTTATATGAATTTCCTTAATTTTTACCTAGTGTCAGTTTATTTTGGTTTCAGGTTCCCATCTAAAATACAGTACTGTGTCTACCTGTTTTAACTTCTTCTAGGCTATGACATTTTCAACCTTTTTTGACAACTCAGAAGATTTAAGTGATAGTGGTAAGGTATTATTTTTTTAGGATGCCCTACTATGTAGTTTTACCTAATTTTGTGTCTCTATTCTCAACTGCTAGATAGGATTGTGGGATGAAGGGAAGGAAATCAATAACCCTCCCTTCTTACGTCATTCTGCAAGTGTGGCATATCAATGTCATTTGGTATTTTGGGCATTAACTCTCATCTAAGTGAAAAGATAATGGCCATGTTTCTTCACTGTAAAATCCCTGTTTTCTTTATTGTAGACAGTAGGTTTCAGAAGTGACTTGTGCAGCCAGAACTTAATGGCAAGAAAATTGCATTTGAATATAGATTATTATATATGTAACATATAATATAAATGATCAGAGTTACTATTCATCTACTAGAATTAGTATAGACCTACAAGTAATTTTTTAATCATTTTCTTAGATTGGTTATATTTAAAGGGCACTTTGATATTTTCTGAACAAGTATACATCTGTCAGTTAATGTTATTACTAGTTACATAAGTGTACAAGTCAATGGCATGAATTCTCAGCTTTTAAAATATCACACTGATTCATGAAGAATTTGTAATTACATTAAGTGTTGGAGAAGTATACAACATCTGTCAGTCATCTTATGTTATTACCAGTTACATAAGTGTACAAGTCAATGGCATGAATTCTCAGCTTTTTATATGTCACACTGATTCAAAGAGAATTTGTAATTGTGTAAGATATTATAGACAGATTTATGAGCAGTCAATTGTCAAGATACTTTCTAATTTCAAAACTGGTATTTTCCAATGTAACATTAGTGCCCATCTGTATTAGGGAAAATTCAGGGTTCTCTAGAGGAACAGAACTTTCAGAGTATATTACATTTATAGGAATTTCTTAGAGGCTGTGGTCAAGCTAGTCCAACAATGTCTGTCTACCAAAGAAAGGTCCAAGAATTCAGCAGCTGTTCAGTCTAAAGGACTGAATGTCTTAGATGGTCCTCACTCAGTAAGTGTCAGAATTCTGAAGAAGCACACTCTATTCAGTGAAGGAATGAACTTGTCAGCAACAGGGAGAGCAGGCAGGCAAAGAATGAGAGAGCTTAACCAAAAAATAAAAAATAAAATAAAAGAAAGAGAGCTTGTTTCTTCCATGTCCTTTATATAGGCTGCTACTAGAAGGTGAGGGTCAGGTTAAAGGCACATCTTCCCACCTCAAAAGATCTGGATTAATATGTATATCCCCCACTTCAAACTATTTAATTAAGGAAAAAAATACTCATATATATGCCCAGCTGCTTGGGTTTTAGTTAATTCCAGATGTAATCAAGTTGACAACCAAGAATACACATCACAACTCCACCCCTTTTCAACATGATACATAATCATATTTCCTCATTCACACTTAATTTTCAATTTAAACAATTACCAGGCCATAATTACACCTAACATAACTATCCTATGTACAATTGCAAGTGCATTATATATTTAATCAGGTCATAATTACTCCTAACATGAAATAACTACCCCCATACAACCACAACACATTATAAATTTTAGAATAGCTGGTATTGTCCATTGAAGGACATTCTTTGGTATTTCAAAACTCAAATATGATAAACACTGGTATTCTCTTAATTGATATTTCATTACATGATAAAGAAACCATGGAAAGAAAACATAAATAATATTTCTACAAGTACAAATTCTTAACAAAATATGACAGAAATATTCATGTCAATTATAATACTAGTTTCTGCAACTGGTTACGTGTCCTTAACTGTTATTTAAATCTACCCTGCACCTCCTTACACTTCCACTCCTTCACCACTTTAACTACACATTCCATCATTGTTCCCACTTTTCACCTTCATGGCAACTATGTTCTATTATCTTCCTTCCTTTACGATCTTTCTTCCTTCCCCCTTGACACTTTTCCATTTCCCTGGCTTTTACAGGTAGTTATTCCATGTGCAACATATCAATCTAATGGCTTGAAGCTAGGATTCACATATAAGTGGCATTTGTATTTCTGAGTTGGGGTTACTGAACTTTGTTTTCCCAGTTCCATTCATTCAGGTGAAAATTTTAAGTTACTGCATTTCTTTATTATTTATTAAAGATTCAACTGTGTGTATGTAGAACTTTTTTTATCCATCAGATGAAGGACATCTAGGCTGATTCCATCACTAGCTATAGTAAATAGAGCAGCAATAAACATGGATCATCAAGTATCTCAGTTTGGGATATAGAAAGGAACATTTGGAAATATGTCCAAGAGGGGTAAAATTGGATCATATGGTAGATATGCATTCAGGTTTTTGAATCCATATTGTTCTGAATAGTGGCTAGAACAATTTACACTCCCAGTGATACTGAACAAAGTTTTCTTACACCCTAACCAGCATTTTTTGGGGAGTTCATTTATTTTCTTGATCTCAACTATACTGACTTGTGCAAATGAAATCTCAAAGTAATTTTAATATGCATTTTCCACTGAAATGCAAAAATGCTAGAATGTCGAACATTTAAAAAATTTTTCTTAGCCATTTGTAATTCATCATTTGAAAACTCCCTGTTTAGTTCCAGAATCCATTTTCTAATTGAATAGCTCTTTACTTTGCCTGGTGGGTTTTGTTTTGTTGTGATTGTTCTTTATTTAGTCTACATACAAGTCCTCTAGCTGTCAGAGATTTTCTCCTAGTCTTGGGGCTGCTTCTTCACTTAAATAACAGTTTATTTGAAGTATTAAAACTTAAATTTGATGAGATTCTGTTTCCAATAATTGGTCTCATTTTCTGGCAACCAGTGTCTTATTTAAAAAGCCCTTACACAGCCTGTATCCTGAAGTGTATCTCCTACTCTCTCTTCTAGAAGTTTCACAGCTTCAGGTTTAACATTAAGTTGTTGATCCATGCTGGGCAGTGGTGGCACATGCCTTTAATCCCAGCACCAGGGAGGAAGAGCCAGGCAGATCTCTGTGAGTTCGAGGCTAGCCTGGGCTTCAGAGTGAAAGGCACACAGCTACACAGAGAAACTCTGTCTTGAAGAAAAAAAAAAAAAAGATTGTTGATCCACTTGGAATTGATTTTTAGGTAGGGCAAGAGAGAAAAACCATTCAACATGTTTTAGTTGCATATATTTACTTCCTTAATTTGTGTGTATCTATTTTGTGTGCACATACATGCTATAGAGTGTATGTGGAGGTAAGAGGAAAATTTTAAGGAGTCAGTTCACTCCTTCCACTATGTGGATACATGGCATGGAGCTCAGAGCCTCAGACTTGGGATCGTGTGTCTTGACCCTGAGTCAGATGGCTCAGTCCAAGTTTCTTTCTTATACATATGAATATGCAAATTTCCCAGCAACGTTTGTTGACTATGCAGTTTTTTTCTCTAATTTAATTTCTTGGCAATATGTTTCAAAAGAGAACAAAACAAAAACAGGTGGTTGTAGGTGTGTGTAGTCTATCTCATTCTTTAATTCTGTTTCACCAATCAATGTGTCTGCTTTGTGTCAGTACAATGCTGTTTTTATGATGATGTCTCTGTCATATAATGGGGAATGAGGAAGAGGGATATCTACTGCAGCGTTTTTATTGTTCACAATTGTTTGGTCTTTATGGAGTGTTTTGTGTTTCCATACAAATTTTAAGATTAAATATTGCTCATGGATATTTTAAGATTAAATATTGCTCATGGATATTTATCTTAATGCCTAAAGTTTATTTTTCTAAAAGTGCATGAATAACAACGTAATTTTATTTAAAGAATGTAATTGGGAGGTTATTAAATATTATAAGAAAAATATAAGAAATTGGAAAGCACTGTATTAATGAATCTGAGGCAAGACCAAGCTCTTTATTGGTTTACAGTGTAGCTCTGCTCTAATTTCTCTCTTCAGAGAGAGAAATTGCTTTTTAAAGAATGTTTATAGACTGGGAGTTTTCAGCCTGTACCTGTACCAACTCTGCTATCCTCAGCACGGTGGATTCATGATACTGGGTAATGTAAAAATATTATTGTTAAAATACTGATTTCCCAATTTGGCAAAACAAGTGACATGCATAAATATTTTATGTTCTCTGTCATTATTTCCTCCTTGGAAACAAACACCTGGGGGTTAGAGTTCACCTTCCCTTGCCAAATCCCTTTACCTTGTTTGTCAGAGCGTGTGATGCACTTCTATAGCCTGCTTATGTTCAAGAAGACTAAGTTACTACTTCTTTTTGGAGTATTGTGAAAATATATATATGTACTACTCCAAATAGCAATGTTCACAATAAATTATAATAATTAATTAAAAGCTGATTGCAGTAATTATTTTCTTAGTTTTGGGAGTGGTGGTACACACCTTAAATCCTAGCACTTAGGAGGCAGAGGATGACAGATCTTTTTGAGTTCAAGGTCAGCCTGGTCTACATAGTGAGTTCCTGGATATGCAGAGTTATATCGTGTGACCTTGTCTCAAAAAAAATTGTTTAATAGTATAAGGTAGTGTCAAAAAATAGATGCTATCTAAAGGTAATGATATATGATATTTAACATACATGATGGATATACATTTAATGAGGCTCAGAGTGTGTTACATGACATAAATATGATTTTCTACAATCGTATAATCTAGTACTTCTTGTATCTAAGTTTGTTTCTTAGAAATTGATATTCTTAAAACTTGCTAAGGAAATTTAAAAATATGTCAAGTTCAGAACTACTACTCCTGCATCTATATCCCAAACACAATCAGCTTACTCTTGAGATACTTGAATACCTATATTATCACTGCACTTTTACCATTGTTGAACTATCCATGCTGATCAGTCAAAACTGTAGTATGTAGACACAATGTGATCAGCCATAAGGACAATGACATCATTTAATCTTCAGAAAAACAGCTGGAATTGAACATCTTCAGATAAAGTAAACTAAACCAGTCTTGGAGAGTTCTTCATGGTTTCAAGTATTTGCTATATATTTATATATAAATATATATACATAAATAGAAATATGTAGATATACACACATGCACATATGTGTGTATATATATACATGAATATGTGTGCATATATATGTGTGTGTATATATATAGATAGATAACAGATAAATGATAGGTAAATGATACATAGATATATTGACTAGATAGATGAAAGATAGATAAAAAATGGGTATAAATATTGATAGGTACATAGATAAATGACAGATAGATAGATAGATAGATAGCTGCAGATGAATAGAGAGGGAGAGATAGAGAGGAAGAGAGAGATAACTGTCATCCTGTCCCGTAAAACTGTTTCAGTGCCAGACATCATGACATACAACTTTAATCCCATATTTGGAAAAGAAGAGGGTTGATCTCTGTGAGCTCCAGTCTAATCTGGATTATGTATTAAGCTCCAGGACAACACAGGCCACAAACAAACAAACAAACAAAACCTACATTTTTACAAGCAAGTCAAAATAAAAGCATGCCTATGTGAAAAAAAATTCTCAGAAATGTAGTTGCTAGTTTTATTTTTCTTTATAGAATAATTTTATTTTTTGCAATTAAAATAAATTACATCACTTTCCCATTCCCTTTCCTCCTTCTAACCTTTTCCATGTACCGTACTTGCTCTCTCAGATCCATAGCCTCTAATTCTTGAATTATTCTTTCAAATGTGTGTATTTCTGAAGAAAGAAATACAACATTCTCATAAATACATACATATATATGTTAAATAGTAGGTCATGAATTATAGAGGAAATTAGAGGTACAAGTAAGTAGTTAGGGAGGGTAGTGAGATGGATAGAAATGGTGTAAATGTAAGTACTCATGTAAGAAATACTCAAAAACACACAGCATTTAAATATTAATATAAATGATTATATGTGCTGAAAGCAAAGTAATTCAAGCCCTAACAAAGAGTGTCCATGAACTAAATTATGCATACAAAAGACAGTAAAATTGCATATTTTCCCTTGCTTAGCTACAGGCTTAAAGTGCAATTACATAACTCACTGTGTGGATAATTATATTCTTTGCCTGGTAAGGTATAGAAACAGAAGGTGTTTGACAACAATAGTACCAAGGAGAATCGTTATCCTGAATGCACATCATAGAAATTCCATGGTACCAAATAGTAACCCAACTGTGAGAGATCCAGCAAGAGCAAGGGAGTTTAAACATAAGTGTAACAGAGTCAGCCCAGTAAGTGGAGACTCACACTCATTTTCTCTCCTAGTAGCTCTAAAATAGCAAGATATATACAGATAATTAATGACTATCTTATATAGCTAGATATAGCACTCACACTGCACTAATAACACACTAAAATAGTGTGAGGAACAGGCCATGGCGTGGCAGAACTTATTAATTTATCTTTTTGTATGTTACTATATATCTGAAGTAATGCAAAATGTGTGTTAAAAGGCTCAAGCTTTCCTCGGTGTGACTGTCAGTCAACTTCCTATTGCTTGCAAGATGTAGGATTCTCAGCTATTTCTCCAGCACCACATCTGCCTGCATGCTGCCATGCTCCCCATCATGATGATAATGGACTGAACCTCTGAAACTGGAAGTGAGCTCCCAATTAAATGTTTTCCTTATAAGAGTTGTCATGGTTGGCAGGTAGGCCTGTGGCAGCGGCCCACAGAGGTAGACAGGCCCAGCGGAGGCCTGCAGAGGTAGACGGCCAGGCAGCAGCAGCCAACAGGGACATACAGGCCAGGCGGCAGCCGGCACAGACATACAGGCCCGGCAGCAACTGGCAGAGATATACAGGCCCAGCAGTGGCCTGCAGAGGCAGACAGACCCAGCTGACAGGGACATACAGGCCCGACAGGCAGACCGCAGAGGTAGACAGGCCCGGCGACGGAGACAAGCAGATGCAGCGTGGAACAGGGACGCAACTAACCCCAACACCCGGGGAAAAAGCTATCTCCATGGGATGGAACCAGAACAAATCTGAACACCTCTTCTGAGGACAACCCAGGGCCCAGCTGCTGATCCTGCGAAACCCAACAACTTGGAGGTGTTGGTGAGACTACCCCACTCAGCTGAAACCCATCTGGGAGAGGACTCAGATGCCTACAGTTGGAAGTCTGAAGAAACAAGATCAGCTGAGGAGTTGACGAATGAACAAAACGTGACCTGGGAACACAGAAGAAGGCGCTGCCCAGCCACCAAACCCGATCACCAGAATCATAAGTATATACTTCACCGACTAAGATCAGCTGCCCCTGAAGAAATAGCCCAACAGCACCAATTTAACCAAGAACTCCCACTAAACCAAGACTAAAAATTAGAACAAGAGAGGCACTCTCAGACACAGACACCAACTGTACCACACAGAGGAAGAGATGAGTAGACGCCAGTGCAAAAATACAGGCAACAATATAAAGACCTATATGGCAACATCAGAACTTAGTGATTCTACACCTGCAAGACCTGAACATACCAAGACAGAAGAAACAGAAGAAATCAACCCTAAAAATGACTTTAAGAAGATGATAGAGGCCCTTAAAGAAGAAATAAAACATTCCCTCAAAGAGGAAATAAAAACTTCCTTAAAGAGGAAATGAAAAACTCCATTAAAGAGGAAATAAAAAACTCCCTTAAAGAGGAAATGAAAAACTCCATTAAAGAGGAAATAAAAAACTCCCTTAAAGAAATGGAAGAAAAAACTAACAAAAAATGGGAAGAAATCAAATCAAGCCAAGAAAAAGCAATTAAACAGATGAAAGAAACATTCCAAGATCTGAAAAATGAATTTGAGACAATAAAGAAAACACATGCTGAGGGAATGCTGGAAATAGAAATCCTGACTAAACGAACAGGAACTACAGAAACAAGCATAACCAACCGATTGCAAGAGATGGAACAGAGAATCTCTGACACTGAAGACACAATAGAGAAAATAGATTCGTCAGTCAAGGAAAACACTAAAGACAAAAAAGTCGTAACACAAAACGTCCAGGAAATTTGGGACACCATGAAAAGACCAAACCTAAGAATAATAGGGATAGAAGAAGGAGAAGAATACCAACTCAAAGGCACAGAAAATATATTCAACAAAATCATAGAAGAAAACTTTCCTAACCTAAAGAAAGAAATACCTATGAAGATACAAGAAGCTTATAGAACACCAAATAGGCTGGATCCAAAAAAAAAAAAAAGCCCCTCGCCACATAATACTCAAAACACTAAACACACAGAACAAAGAAAAAATATTAAGAGCCGCAAAGGAAAAAGACCAAGTAACATATAAAGGCAAACCCATCAGAATAACACCAGACTACTCAATAGAGACTATGAAAGCGAGAAGATCATGGACAAATCTCATGCAGACACTAAGAGACCACGAATGCCAACCCAGACTATTATACCCAGCAAAACTCTCAATCACCATAGGCGGAGTAAACAAAATATTCCAGGATAAAACCAGATTTAATCAATACCTGTCCAAAACCCAGCCCTACAGAAAGCACTAGAAGGGAAAATCCAACCCAAAGAAGCTAAACACATCCATGAAAAATCAAGCAATAGATAATTCCACACCAACATACACCACAGAAGGACAACACAACACAACCACAAAAAATAACAGGAATTAACAATCACTGGTCATTAATATCCATCAATATCAATGATCTCAACTCACCTATAAAAAGACACAGGCTAACAGAATGGATAAGAAAACAGGACCCATGCATCTGCTGCATACAAGAAACACACCTTAACTTCAAAGACAGATATTACCTCCAAGTAAAGGGCTGGGAAAAGGCTTTCCAAGCAAATGGACCTAAGGAACAAGCTGGTGTAGCTATCCTAATATCTAATAAAATAGACTTCAAACTAAATTCAATCAAAAGAGATCAGGATGGACATTACATATTTATCACGGGAAAAATCTACCAAGATGGAGTCTTGATTCTAAACATTTATGCTCCAAATACAAAAGCACCCACATTCATAAAAGAAACACTACTAAAGTTTAAAATACACATCAAACCCCACACATTAGTAGTGGGAGATTTTAACACACCACTCTCACCAAAAGACAGATCTACCAGACTGAAACTTAACAAAGAATAAAGGACCTAACAGATGTTATGACTCAAATGGACCTAATAGATATCTACAGAACATTCCATCCTAACACAAAAGAATATACCTTCTTCTCAGCACCCCATGGAACCTTCTCAAAAATTGACTACATGCTTGGACACAAAACAAATCTCAACAGATACAAGAAAATTGGAATAACCTCCTGTATCTTATCAGACCATCATGCCTTAAAGTTAGACCTCAACAACAGCATAAGTTATAGAAAACCCACAAATTCATGGAAACTGAATAATGCCCACCTGAAACATCAATGTGTCAAGGAAGAAATAAGAAAGAAATTAAAGAGTTCCTAGAATTCAATGAAAATGAAAGTACAACATACCCAAACTTATGGGACACTATGAAAGCAATGCTAAGAGGAAAATTCATAGCTCTAAATGCACACATAAAGAAGATGGAGTAATCCCATACCAATGAATTAACAGCACAACTGAAAGCTCTAGAACAAAAAGAAACAAACTCAACCAGGAGAAATAGACGCCAGGAAATAATCAAATTGAGGGCTGAAATCAACGAAATAGAAAACAAGAGAACAATACAAAAAATCAATGAAACAAAGAATTGGTTCTTTGAAAAAATCAACAAGATAGACAAACCCCTAGCCAAATTAACCAAAAGGCAAAAAGAGAGCACCCAAATTCACAAAATCAGAAATGAAAAGGGAGACATAACAACAGACAACGAGGAAATCCAGAGAATCATCAGATCATACTTCAAAATCATGTACTCCACAAAAATGGAAAACCAGGAAGAAATGGACAATTTTCTGGATAAATACAACCTCCTGCCATGGTAAATGGTGCAGTCCTAAGAGACCTAACTCACTCAGAGAGACAAACACTAGTCTCTTGTGAGTGTGAGGTGCTCCAAAAAGAAGATTTTTCCCAAGTCACCATCACTATAAGAGTATTAATTTAAATTAGCAATTTTGAGTTTTGAAGAAACAACCCACACTCTTGACAATAGTAAGGCATTCCAACCATTGGCATCGTTCTAATTTCTTATGGAATTGCAGAGCATAACACCTCTCAGAAAGACCCTGATTACCAGAGTGAATAAATTCCCTTTCTCTGTTATGCCTTAGGCCTGCATCAGAAGAGTTGTCAGGTGTAGATCAATCACATTGTATATGGGAAGTGGCTGATACGTTAGCACACAGTCCAGGATCTGTTCGTGGTGCAGAGGGAGAGGGTATTTTAGTAACTATACTGAGGTAATGAACATCAACTGGTACTGCTTGTATTTATAATTTCCACCACTCATATCTTAAGAGTCACATGATACATGAACTCTCACCATCTGTTAATATAGTATCTATTTGCTAGTTAAATAACTGCATATTAGTTAAAAAATGTGGGCTCTATAAACAAATTGTGTTCCATGAAAGATTATCCAATCACTTTCCTTATGAAACCCAATAAAATGAACACAATTAATTTTTCAGTTATACAGGGATAAAAATTAGATTCTTTCAGTGCATATTTTTTCATTTATATTTTCCATTAAGAGGGAGGGTGCTCTCTGTCATGGATGTTACTCAGTTTTCAAAGTTTGTTCTTAAAGAATGAGTCTTTACTGTTTACAAGAATCATCATTTTTAAATGTGAAACTATGAATATAATAATTCATTTACAAAAAGGCAATCCATGGCTATGAACTGTTTTTGGTTAAAACCGTTTTGTACAATGTACTTCTTTTTTAATTTTATTTTTTATTAAGAAAGTTTTATTCATTTTACATACCAACCACAGATCCCCCTTTCTTCCATCCTCCTGCTCTCCCCAAGCCTTCCCTCCCAGCCCCAGACCCTTCCCCTAAAAGGTAAAACCTCCCATGGAGAATCAGCAAAGCCTATTACATTCAGTTGAGGCAGGTCCAAGCCCTTCACCCTGCATCAAGACTGGGCAAGGTGTCCCAACATAGATAATGAGCTCCAAAAAGCCAGTTCACACATTGAGGATAAATTCTTATCACACTGCCAGGGGCTGCTTAAGCAGACCAAGATACACAACTGTCTCACTTATGCAGAGGGCCTATTCCAGTCCCATGCAGGCACCATAGCTGTTGGTTTAATGTGCATGAGTTCCCACTAGCTTGGTTCAGTTGTATCCTAAAAAAGGAAATAGAAGCAATGAAGTAGACACAAACTGAGGGAATGCTGGAAATGGAAAATTTGAGTAAATGAGCAGAAACTACAGATGCTAGCATAACTAACAGCAAACAAGAGATGGAAGAGAGAATCTCTAGCATAGAGGATATGATAGAGGAAATAGATTTGTCAGTCAAAGAAAACACTAAAGCCAAAAAAGTCATAACACAAAATGTCCAGGAAATCTGGGACACCATGAAAAGGCCAAACCTAAGAATATTAGGGATAGAAGAAGGAGAAGAATACCAATTCAAAGGCACAGAAAATATATGCAAGAAAATCATAAAAGAAAACATTCCCAACCTAAAGAAGGAAATGCCTATGAAGATATAAGAAGTTTAGAGAACACCAATCAGACTAGACCCCCCAAAAGTCCTCGTGCCACATAATAATCAAACTACTAAATATACAGAATAAGGAAAGAATATTAAGAGCAGCAAAGGAAAAAGGCCAAGTGACTTACAAAGGCAGACCAGTCAGAATAACACCCGAATTCTCAATGGAGACTCTGAAAGCCAGAAGGTGCAGGACAGATGTTATGCAGACACTAAGAGACCATGGATGCCAACCAAAGACTACTATACCAAGCAAAACTTTCAATCACCATAGATTGAGTACACAAAATATTCCAAGACAAAACCAGATTTAAACAATACCTATCCACAAATTCAGCCCTACAGAAAGCACTAGAAGGAAAACTCCAATGTATGAAAGCTAGATGAATCCATGAGAACACAGGCAATAGATCCCAAAGAAGAGAAATACAAACACACTATCATCAAAAAATAACAATAACAGGAATCAACAACCAATGATCCTTAATATTCTTCAATAGCAATGGACTCGATTCGCCTATAAAAACATACAGGCTAACAGAATGAATATAAAAACAGGATCCATTCTTCTGCTGCATATAAGAAGCATGCCTCAACTTAAAAGACAGACACTACCTCAGAGTAAAAGGTTGGGAAAAGACTTTATAGGCAAATGGACTTAAAAAGCAATCTGGTGTAGCTATTCTAATATCTAACAAAATAGACTTCAAACTAAAAGCAATTGAAAGAGATTGGGATGGACATTACATATTCATCAGAGGAAAAAAATCCTTCAAGATGAAGTCTCAATTCTGAAAATTTATGCCCCAAATACAAGGGCACCCACATATGTAAAAGAAACATTACTAAACTTAAATCACACATCAAAACCCACACACTGATAGTGGGAGACTGCAACAACCCATAGTCACCAGGTTTTCCAGAAAGAACAACTATATGGCAAGTAAATTTTATTTTTAGATTTTTAGACTTATACAACCACAATGTAGTAACTATGCTGGGGAAAATTGGAGAGTGTGTTTAATATTAAATACATGTTTAAGGCAAGAAAACACATGGAATTAGTTTTTAAGAGTTGGCAAAAATTTAATATGTCCTTAAGCATGTTTTCTTAGACTAAATAAGAAGGTTCCCTGCAAGTACTTAGTGTTAATATTACAAGTGCACAATCTATTTATTACATACAATAGTTCAATGAGACTTGTTCCTTCTTCTACTCATTTCTAAATTTTCACATTACATTGCAATATCATGTATTTTAATTTATATCTATAGCTATGAAAATTTAGCATGAGTAAATTAAAACATCATAAAGCATTTAAAGCATTACGTTACTATATATACTGTTTTAAATAATAATCAACATGGAAGCACACAGATATGTATAAAGGTTTCCATGTATTATCTAGTTGTGATTACATCTTTTGTTTTTCAAGATGTGATGGCTCATGAATGTAGCCTCAGCATTTGCAAGGCTGAGGAGAGAATTGCCATGAGTGTGAGGCCAAGTTGGATTACACAGTGAGTTCTAGCATATCCAGAACTGCAGATCAAAACAAATAAATAAAGAAGGAAAGACCTCCCTCAAACAAACAAAAGTTTAGTTAGCATTAATAGACAAGTACTGTGGCCAGCCCTGCTGCTCTGCTCTGTTCTTAAATCAATGTTGAAAACACCTACAGTTATAAAGTAACATTATCAAATATCAAATAGTAAATCAATACTGAGGTCTGGCAAGAAAATCTACTTAATCTGAATCATATAATATAAACAGCATAAAGCATTAAGTTACTATATATATTGTTTTAAATAATAATCAACATGGAAACACACAAATATGTATAAAGACTTCCATATATTATTTATTTGTGATTACATTTTTTGTTTTTCAAAATGTGATGGCTCATGAATGTGTGTGTGTGTGTGTGTGTGTGTGTGTGTGTGCTAGAAACCAAAGATTTCTGTATCTATAGTATATATTTTAAACATTGTGCATTAATTTATAATAGGAAAAGGAAAAAAAGAAATAATGATACAAAATTAAATGAAAGGAAGGGGAAAGGAGAGAGAAAAAAAGCTACAGAAAGAGGAGGGAAAGAAGTAGGGAGGGATGAACAGAGGGGTGAGGCCTGAAGGAGGGAGACGATAGGGAACAAATGTGTGGAAAGAGGTTTAGGCAGGCTGAATTCAATTTCTATCCTATCAGATTAGCATTTACACCTGAATGAGAAAACTGCTTGTCGAGCAGTCTGTTACCTCTTTTGTGAAGTCGAGTAGTCTACTCTCTTGATTTTAATTGACCTAGTATTGTGTGTTATCACTTAATTTATTGCTTCTACAATTTTCTCTCTGCCCCTTGCATTTCATTCAGCCCCTTCACTGAGTTTGCTCATGTCACTTTCTATAAGTTAATTTGCCTTCATTGAAAAAAAACTCAATTTGGAGTTAATCATAGTGAAAATTCATAGACATTATGAGACACAGGTACAGCAATAGAGTGGTCCTTGACTGACTGATACCTGAATATGTACTAGACATCAATGTGTCCCAGTGTGAGATATTTAGATATTACTTTATTTAAAGTAAGAAAATATATTGTATTTACCAGTGTTAAGAAATATTTCCCTAATTTTCAGCACTCCTGAAATTCTTATCACACAAGGTACACAGCCACAATACTAAGCAGTAGCACAGTACTAACTTCTGTCCCTTCCTTTTCCCAAGAGAGGAGATTTACTTATCTACTTACTGAATTAATGAGGAACAAGCCATGCGGGGTTGGCATGTACTGTATGGATGAGCTATAGCCTTTTGCCATCTTTCATATCTCCAAGTAACAGCATTTCAGTAAGAAGTAAAATAGAAAGAAGCACGAGGAGAAACACAGAGAACTACAAAAATATGTATACCATTTGAATAAGCTACATGCTAGATGAATAATTTTAGTCATACATGCATCATTTCAAAATGTAGGCAGTGATTGTTATTCAGGGATTTTAATCCATGAATTCATGTACCTGTTAAATTTTAGAATCTCCACAACATGTGGGTTATGCCCACGAGCATACAGGATCCGGGAAAGCTTGGAGGGACCCAACTTTCATGCTTTTAAACGAGGAAAGAAAGGTGATGTGAAGATTTCTCACTTCAGGCATCAAACCGTAAGCAAATCTGCTTGTGATGCTTTATTTTGCAATATAAGTTTTATATATTTTCCATTCATGACCTTTTGTTGATAGGTTTGGGTTTTGCTTAGGTTTCTTTTAGCATACTACTCAATGGATGAAGGTTTCCACTGCCTTATGCACAAAAGAGCCATTGCAGAAAGCTGCTCAATAGTGGGGCTACAATGCTACCATCTGCGAGTTCAATGTTAATGAACCAAGAATACATGAAAATACATGCTACAGACAGTGGCTCCACAGAGATATAAACACACAGAAAGTTTTGTTTACAAAATGGTCAGGTAACACTAGAATCTGTTCTGAACTTACCAATTCAGTACTGTTGGTATCCAGCAAGACCAATACCACAAAGTGTGGGAGCTTCAGGAGAGGCCAGAGTGACGGGAGGAAATCTGTCTTCAGTGGGGCTCTTGATTTACTAGGTCTCTGAGGTTGCTTCAAGAGTCCATGGCAAACTTGCACTTTAATAATAGAAAACCTGGAGATTCACATAGCCAATAGTGCACTGCTCACCTTTCCTTCATTGAAATATTCACCACCATCAGAATAAATTAGGTTTCATCTTTTCAAACAATTAGAATATGGAAAAATTTGTTTACAAGTACAGAGAGCTTGAAATGCCCAAGCAAATGCCAAGGTTACACAAAATCGCATTAACTTAATATTCTTAATATAATAATCAAATTGTACAGCAGAATTTACTCTGAATCAGTCTTAATACTGATGAAATTTGCTGTTTTCAGTGGTACTTTATGATATCTTAATACCATGGGCATTAATAATAACCACATATATACATATACATGTATATATGTATATATATATATAAAATCATACACACACTGAAAAGGAGAATATGTCAAAATCCTTTACAAATATAAAAATAAAACTTTTTAAAAACTAGCACTTACAGAAGTAAAAATTGAAACAAGTTATTTTAACTTTCCTCTACATACACAAGCACAATACATTTTAAGTTATATCTAACTTGCTGTAATTGGCCCAAATTTATAAAAGAAATTTTGTACTATGTATCAAAAAGTCAAGTTGTTCAAGAGAAATCGACTACATATGAAATGTTTTCTACAAAGACACTCTTGTATTTTGGATTTAGAACAATTAGGTTCCAAAAGGCCAGAATCAGTATTCCTTTCAAAATAGGAAATAAGATAAAATAACACATAGCACAGAGTTTAAATACTATTAGAAATTTATTTCATAGAATCACTCCTCTCTTGTCAATTGAACTCCTGGAGCTCCACCTGGGACCCTGCGGTGGATCTCTGCATATGCTTTCATCATTCACTGGATGAGGGTGTAGTGGGTAGCCATTCCAACTTGGCTCTGGAAGTTCCAACCCCGATTGAGACTCTGGCAACTGTCACGCCTACGAGGCGGGGCGAGGGGAGGCGCCTGGGGACCCGAGAGCTGGATGGGCCAGCGCTCGCGCTGGGCGCTCTCTCGTGCCGGGACGCTGACCAGTGCAGATTGACTGTGTAGAGCTCCGGAGAACACTGTTGGACTGCATTACACCTTCCCCAGACCCTGCGACCTACCCATTACTTAATTTGTGAGTTTCGCCATTAAATAAATATCCTTTTAACTACGTGGAGTGGCCAAAATAATTTCTCCAATATCTGGCGCTCACGTGGGGCAAACTCCAAAGGCCTGGGCGGCTCCCGCCGTCTCCTCCCTAGCTGGCGGGTACCTAAACCCGCCTGCAAAGTTCCATATAACCAGGGAACACCTACACGGTTCCATTCCCGAAAAAGGGAGCAGCTAGTCCTATCTCAATTCCCTAGCTTAGCCCCAGACCAGCGAAAGAGGCAGGAGAGTGCTAGCTCCGATTTCCGCCATCTCCGCCATCTCCGCCATTCCGCCATCTCCCTCCGACCCCAGCCAAGATCGCCAGCAGGCCCTGTTTCGGAGCTGTACCAACGCCACCTGCTGGCTGAAAAGGGCTACTACACGAAAGGTAAGCATATTATTTCAAGTAAAGGTACTTGATAATTTTACACCTTAAAATTGACTAACAAATTTTGAGTAATTCGTGTAATATGGCCGACAACATTACCTCACAAGAATTTAAAAACCTTTTTGCCTGTATGATGAATGACATCTTCCTGGAAATATACGACATTCCTAAGGCATATCTGGGCTATACCATTTTGGCATTCATCATAATAATTCACACAGTGTTCAAACACTGGTTTAAGAACAAAGATGAGTCATTATTGGGACTGATACAGGCTTTAAAAGATAGCAATGAAGGCTTAGAGAAAAAGATTCTCTCTCTGGAATCTGCTTTCAAAGATAGCAATGAAGGCTTAGAGAAAAAGATTCTCTCTCTGGAATCTGCTTTCAAAGACAGCAATGAAGGCTTAGAGAAAAAGATTCTCTCTCTGGAATCTGCTTTCAAAGATAGCAATGAAGGCTTAGAGAAAAAGATTCTCTCTCTGGAATCTGCTTTCAAAGATAGCAATGAAGGCTTAGAGAAAAAGATTCTTTCTCTAGAATCTGCTAATCAGGATGTACAAAACAGGCTTGTACCCAAAATTGATTTTATTGATAATAAATATGAATATTTAATGGATAGAACACTAACTCTCCAGAGTGAAGTTGTGGCTACTCAGACAGTATATAAGGAAGAAAGATTATCGTTAATTGATAGGATAAGGTCCATGGAATCATGTGTTTCTGAGGAACATAAAAACTTCTATGATTCCATGAGAAATATGGAGTCCCTTACAAGAGAGGAGGTTCACTCCCTAGAACAGACCCTAGGTGCTCGTTTGCAAGCCCTAGAAGAAACTCTCAGTAAACATGACAAGGGAACTAATAAGCAGAAGGTCAAGACCATAGAGGTTGTAACATCTCCAAATGGCTCTCATACAATGGCTTATCCTGTTATTGTCCATGAGAAGCCAGCAGATGACACACACCCCGAGCCATATATGACATATACATTACAACCAATTTCAACAAGGGACTTTAAAAATATAAAGGAAGCAGTAGTTACGTATGGGATACAATCCACATATGTAAAACAGATGTTAAATTCGTGGTCTACCTCACATAGAATCATTCCAGATGACTGGCATCAGTTAATTTCAGCTGTTCTAGAATATAGTCAGCAGTTACAGTGGAAAAGCTGGTTGAGAGAAGAGGCAAAAAATTTAGAACAACAAGGTAAAATCAGAGGTTTTGTGATCTCCCAAGATCAAATACTTGGTGAGGGATGTTTCGCTGACAGGAATGTACAAGCCACTTATGATGAGCATACAATATCCCTATGCCGTACAGCAGCTCTAAATGCTTGGGAAAAAATTCCAGAACCTGGAAAACCAACTGAGGTATACACAAAGATATTTCAGGGACCGCAGGAACCCTTCACTGATTTTTTACAAAGACTGAACAGAGCTATAACAAGAGCTGTGTCAGACAAAGAATTAAGAAAAGTATTAACTGAGTCCTTGGCATTCGACAATGCTAATGCAGAATGCAGAAGAATACTTACACCATTAAAGATCAGATCAGCTCCTTTGGAAGAATGGATTCAATATACTAATGGTGTTCAGTCTCTTAACTACAGTAATGAGGCTTGGATAGGAGAGACAAATCCCAGAGGTGAAAGAAGGCCCCGTGTTACCAAATGTTTTAAGTGTGGTACACCAGGTCATATAAGTAAAAGCTGTACATGGGGTACTCCTAGAAGCAATACTCCTTCTAGGAATAGCCTAAACAGGAGACCCCAACCACCTCCTGGATTATGTAGAAGATGTGGCAAAGGCCGACATTGGACCAGTGAGTGCAGATCAAAAATAGATATACAAGGCAACCCTTTACTGGCGGGAAACTCCTCAGGGGGCCTCTTGCAGGCCCCCAAACCAAACGTAGTACGAACATTCCCTGCCACTGTGGAAGAAATTCCTCTCCAGGACAACTGAATAAACCAATGCCTAATGTAAAAACTGATACTGCAATGGATGATAAAACAGCTTTGATAGCTGGATCACAGTTTACAAAGAACACTATAAAACAAATATTTTGGCAGACTTCCATAAATGAACAAAGACCAAAGCTTAGAATTCGAATTAATGGCCTGGTTCTGGAGGGCCTGGTGGACACAGGTGCAGATGTGACTATAATTACACCAAAATCATGGCATCCAAATTGGCCTCTTCAAGAGGTAGATGTCCAACTGTTAGGGATTGGCACCCTATCTCAGATAAAACAGAGTTCGAGATGGGTTGAATGCATAGGGCCAGAAGGACAGAGAGGAAGGCTGAAGCCTTATGTAGCAAATGTAGCAGTAAATCTTTGGGGCCGAGATCTGTTACAACAGTGGAATACCCAGATTAAAATTCCTACACTTTCAGAAAAGGAATACAGACCAATGCATGTTTCTAGGAATAATATCATAACATGCTATAAAAATCAGTCACCAACCATTCAGGCTGTTCACAAACAGAGCACGACTGTTGTTGAACTCTCAGAAGTACCAACTGCCTTACCTTTAAAATGGCTAACTAATAAACCTGTCTGGGTTGGACAATGGCCTTTGACAAAAGAGAAGCTACAAGCTTTAGAACAGCTGGTTCAAGAGCAGTTAAATGCTCAACACATTGAAGAATCTACCAGTCCTTGGAATTCTCCTGTATTTGTTATAAAAAAAAAAAATCTGGTAATTGGAGAATGCTGACAGATCTGAGAGCTATTAATAAAGTAATTCAGCCAATGGGCTCCCTACAGACTGGGATGCCCTTGCCCTCTATGCTACCAAAAGAATGGCCTATAATAGTTGTTGACTTAAAAGACTGTTTCTTTACCATACCCTTACAGGAAAATGATAGAGAAAAATTTGCCTTCACAGTACCTAATTATAATAATTCTCAGCCAGTCAAGAGATATCAATGGAAGGTCCTCCCACAGGGAATGTTAAACAGTCCTACTTTGTGTCAATACTTTGTGCAGAAACCATTAGAGATAATTCGTGTAAAGTTTCCACAATCCATAATTTATCACTATATGGATGATATCCTATTAGCTGATAAAAAGTTAGATACATTGGAAAGCATGTTTGAAGAAGTAAAAAAGGTTTTGCCTCGCTGGGGACTGCAAATTGCTCCTGAAAAAATACAAAGAGGAGATTCTATTAATTACTTAGGATATAAGATAGAGCTACAAAAAATTAGACCCCAAAAGGTACAACTAAGAAGAGATAGATTGAAGACTCTTAATGATTTTCAAAAGTTATTAGGAAGCATTTCCAACTTACTGGGTATCATGGGAATACCCAAAGATGGACTACAAAATTTGGCTAATACTCTAGAAGGGGACAAAGAATTAAATAGTCCAAGAGAATTATCAGCCGAAGCTGAGAAGGAATTGGCTCTAGTAGAAAAGACAATTCGAGAAGCACATGTGGATCGTGTGGATCCAGAACTTAAATGCATTCTTGTCATATTCCCCTCCAGACATTCCCCAACAGGTATTTTGATGCAGAGGGAAGATATTATATTGGAATGGATATTCCTACCACGTAAACCAAATAAGAAATTAAAGACTTATATAGAAAAGATCTCTGATTTGATTCAAAAGGGTAAATTAAGACTTCGCCAGTTGACAGGAATGGACCCAGCAGAAATTGTAGTACCATTAACTAATGAGGAAATTTCATCACTATGGAAAGATAATGAATACTGGCAGAGAGCCTGCAGTAACTTTTTGGGAGAGATTAACAACCACTATCCCAAAAGCAAGAGAATAGAATTCATAAAGAAGACTGAATGGGTCCTTCCTCACATTGTACGACAAAAGCCAATTTCTGGAGTCCTCACATTCTATACTGATGCAAATAAATCAGGGAAAGCAGGATATAAATCAGGAGACTTAAGTAAAGTGGTGCAAAGTCCATATAGCTCTGTACAAAAGGCAGAACTGTATGCCATTCTTATGGTACTGATGGACTTCACAGAACCCCTCAATATAGTCACTGACTCTCAATATGCAGAGAGAGTTGTTTTACATATTGAAACTGCTGAATTTATTCCTGATAATACAGAATTAACTTCATTATTCATACAATTGCAGGAAATCATCAGAAAAAGGGAACATCCTATATATATAACACATATCAGATCCCATACAGGTCTGCCAGGACCTTTAGCACAAGGTAATGATGAGATTGATCAGTTACTAATAGGTAATGTGCTAGAAGCTTCAGAATATCATAAGAAACACCATATAAATAGCAAAGGTTTGAAGAAGGATTTCTCCATCACTTGGCAACAGGCTAGGATATTGTGAAAAAATGTCCTACTTGTTCCATCTATAACCAAACTCCATTACCTGCAGGGAGTAATCCAAAAGGTATACAAAGAAATGAAATTTGGCAGATGGATGTGTTTCATTTTGCAGAATTTGGAAGATTAAAGTATGTACATCATACCATTGACACCTATTCAGGATTTCAATGGGCAACTCCTATGAGTTCTGAAAAGGCTGATTCTGTGATTACACACCTATTAGAAGTTATGGCCATCATGGGAATACCTGTACAAATTAAGACAGACAATGCCCCGGCATATGTCTCCAATAAAATGAGACAGTTCTTTGCTTATTATAATATAAAGCATGTTACAGGTATACCACACAATCCCACAGGCCAAGCAGTCATAGAGAGATCCAATCGAACTTTAAAGGATATGCTAAATAAACAGCAACAGGTAACAATGACTCCTAGAAATAGACTGCATAGTGCTTTATTAACCTTGAATTTTCTCAATGCTAATGAGAAAGGAACAACAGCTGCGGAGAGACATTGGACAACAGACAAAACTCCTGAGCTAAACCAACCAGTTTATTTTAAGGATGTGCTGACCTCAGAATGGAAACCTGGATATGTTCTACGTTGGGAAGGGTTTTGCCTTTGTTTCTGCAGGAGAAGAAAAGCTATGGATACCAACAAAATTAATAAAAATTCGATTCGAACAGGAAAAACCCCTTGATGAAGAGAAGTAAAAGATCATCCACCAATGTGACATCTCTACAAGTTGTAAGAAAAATTTAACAATCAAAGGGTGGGGTAGGGTTCTGTTTTTGTCTTTACAGGATAATGGAAATACCCATCTTTCAAAACTCATAAGGCCTTGGATATCTGGATGTTTACAGCAAAAAGAAAGAATCTGTTGGTACCAATCTACACATGGTAAAATCTCACTGTCTAACATCTTTCTCTCTATCAATCTAGAAAAGTTGTGGTTCCAATTCAATTATAGCCAAGCTGGCTTTGGAGATGGAATTGGCTCACTCCTTCTCTAAACCCAAGCATATTGCTAAAAGAAAAGTTTAAGAGATTCTTCAGTCCCATATCAGAAGAGTCCTCTGGTGTGGGACAGAAGGAAACCAATAAAAAGAAACCATTGTCTTCAAGATTCTAATTCTCTTTATGCTTACTCTTGATTTCTCGGAATCCTTTCTTACATGTTATGTCCTCTTTAAATCCAAACCTCCCATTTTTGATAACAAATAAGTTTTTCCAATAGCAATCTCAGAAGTCACCAGAAGGAAGATGGGGCCCCAACAACAACAACTCTACCCAATCCAGAATGATGCCATGGTAATGATCATCATACTACACTTCTTGCCAGAATTTCAGACAATCTTACCCATTACTCTAAGACTTGCTGCAGAACCTACAGTTAGTCTAACAGAGATTTAACTATCTAAGCTTTCTCACAGTACCCAACAGAGATAACATCACCCCCTAAACGGCAGGAAGCAATTCTAAGAAAACGACGCCCCTTCTCCCTTAGGTTTCATAATTTTCAGGGTTATGGATGACGGTTATAGGGTTGGGGGTGGAAGAAAATATTAACTCAGGATTGTAAAAAAAAAAAAAAAAAAAAAAAAAAAAAAAAAAAAAAAAAAAAAGAAGGGTGGGGGAGAAGAAATGGAACGGATAGGTATAAGATATGATGGTAAATCATTGTATATACTAGTAAACAAACTTAGTAAAATAGCAATCTTAGATAATTTGCACTGTAATTTGTACTGTTATAGAATCTTATATGTTGATACAAATGTAGACTATTTTTATATTCCTGTTTAAGATAATTTGTATATTGATACAAATACAGAACTATATTTGTTATAATGTACATATATTTCTACTCTTATTTGAAACATTTTTATATTGATACAAATGTAAATTTATATCTGTCATACTTTATATATGTTCTACTTCTGTTTAGGATATTCGGTATATTGATATATATTTAATATTATTGTCATATTGCATATCGCACTATATATTCCTACCTCTGTTATAAATATCTTGTGTATTGTCACAATTTTGAAGTCATCGTTCTTCACCATACATTTGCTTATAGACTGTTTACCTTATTTACGTGAAGCCTTAGTCCTTAGGTTATTTTGATAGATAAGATTTATAGATTTATAGTCGCCTATGTCATCTCTATAGTTACGTTAGTTAGGTTATCCAGATTTACAGATACATAGGTTAGATGGGCAGGTAATCTTCAAACACTTCATAGACCTGGAGAATATGGCATTTAAATAACTTAGAATTCTGTTGACGTGAGACACAATTGCTCCTGGCTGCACCAATTGATCCCAAGAGAATGTTGGGCTTCTAAGACATTTCCATTTGGAAGTTTGTCTTTTGGCACAAAATGGCCTACTGGGCAAAGAACTGCCCTTGCCTTGATGGCTGACAGTACAAATGCAATGCTCTCCTTTCTGGACAAGCGGGACACAAGGAAAGCGACCACTGTACTCTGCCAAGACAGGGTAAGATGGTCTTTCAGAAATCCTGCTTCTGAAAATGGTCTGTCAGATACTCTAGGCCTGTAGCCAATTTGAATGCACCAACAATGCTGAGAAACATTAGGTGACTGTCCAGGCTGCCAGCTGTCTTGGTCTACTCTTGCAAGATTCCCGAAAGTTGCTTGCATCCGTCTTCCATTTCTCAGGTACCGTTATATTCCTTCTCAGGTCTTTGATGGGATTGAAGACTAGCAGTTATAGTTACAACTTAGTATATATAATATCTTAGATAGAACTTATTAAGTATTAGGTTCAGGTTCTTTAGGATAGGACACCTTTGAATGATCTTTATAATATGCTGTTTACCTATGCTCTATACTTCTCTGGATTTTAGTATGTGTTTCTTGCTTGATATTGTTTGCATTGGTTGTAGTTACATCTTATCTAGGTCATTATCTCTCATTATTTCTGGACAATATTTGATAACCATTCCTTTGTATATAGTCTTGTATTAGTTTAGAACCTTCTTATTTAGACAAAAAGGGGAGATGTAGTGGGTAGCCATTCCAACTTGGTTCTGGAAGTTCCAACCCCCATTGAGACTCTGGCAACTGTCACGCCTACGAGGCGGGGCGAGGGGAGGCGCCTGGGGAACCGAGAGCTGGATGGGCCAGCGCTCGCGCTGGGCGCTCTCTCGTGCCGGGACGCTGACCAGTGCAGATTGACTGTGTAGAGCTCCGGAGAACACCGTTGGACTGCATTACACCTTCCCCAGACCCTGCGACCTACCCATTACTTAATTTGTGAGTTTCGCCATTAAATAAATATCCTTTTAACTACGTGGAGTGGCCAAAATAATTTCTCCAATATGAGGGTTCTATGATGACAGTTAGGGTATTCAGAGTAGGTCAGCTCAGGCACCCTCTTGACCATTGACAGTAGTCTATGGTGGAGTCATCCTTGTGGATTCCTGGAAACCTCCCTAGCACTCTGTTTCTCCCCATTCCCATGGTACCTTCATTTATCATGGTATCTCTTTCCTTGTTCTCCCATTCTGTTCACATTTCAGCTCGAACCTCCCACTCCCCAAACTCTCATTCCGTAATCCCTTGCCCTCAATTAACTCTGTCACCCACAATTTGCTCATGTAGATCTCATCCATTTCTCCATTGCTGGGTGATCCATGCATCCTTCCTAGGGTCCTCCTTACTAACTAGCCTCCCTGGAGCTGTGGGTTGCAGTCTGGTTATTCCTTACTTTACATCTAGTATCCTCTTATGAGTGAGCACATACCATGTTTGTCCTTCTGAGTCTGGGTTACCTCACTCAGGATGATATTTTCTAGTTCCATCCATTTGCCTGCAAACCTTATGATGTCATTGTTGTTCTCTGCTGAGTAGTATTCCATCGTGTATATGTGCCATATTTTCTTTATCCATTCTTCAGCTGAGGGGCATCTGGGTTGTTTCCAGGTTCTGGCTATTACAAATAATGCTACTATGAACATAATTGAGCATATATCTTTGTGGTATGATTGAGCATTGCTTGAGTATATGCCCAAGAGTGGTGTAGCTGGGTCTTGAGGAAGATTGATTCTGTTTTCTGAGAAACTACCATACTGATTTCCAAAGTGGTTGTACAAGTTTGCATTCCCACCAACAGTGTAGGAATGTTCCCCTTGCTAAGCATCCTCTCCAACATAAGCTGTCTTCAGTGTTTTTGATCTTAGCCATTCTGACAGGTGTAAGATGGTATCTCGGAGTCATTTTGATTTGTGTTTCTCTGATGACTAATGATGTTGAGCAATTCCTTAAATGTCTTACAGCCATTTGAGATTCTTCTGTCGAGGATTCTCTGTTTAGCTCTGTAGCTCATTTTTTTAATTGGACTGTTAAGTATTTTGATGTCTAGTTTTTTGAGTTCTTTCTGTATTCTGGAGATCAGCACTCTGTCTAATGTGCGGTTGGTGAAGATCATCTCCCATTCTGTAGGCTATTGTTTTGTCTTATTGACTGTGTCCTTTGCCCTACAAAAGCTTCTTAGTTTCAAGAGGTCCCATTTATTAGTTGTTGCTCTCAGTGTCTGTGCTAATGGTGTTATATTTAGGAAGTAATTTCTGGTGCCAATGCATTCAAGACTATTTCCTACTTTTTTTTTCTATTAGGTTCAGAGTAACTGGATTTATGTTGAGGTCTTTGATGCACTTGTACTTAAGTTTTATGTACAGTGACAGATATGGATCTATTTGCTATCTTCTACATGTTGACGTCTAGTTATGCCAGCACCATTTGTTGAAGATCCTTTCTTTTTTCCATTGTACTGTTTTGGCTTCTTTGTCAAAAATTAGGTGTTCATACGTGTGCAGATTAATTTCAGGGTCTCCAATTTGATTCCATTGGTCCACATGTCAGATTGTATGCCAGTACCAAATTGTTTTTATTACAGTAGCTCTATAGTAGAGCTTGAAGTCAGGGATCGTGATGCCTTCAGAGGTTTCTTTATTATACAGGATTCTTTTAGCTATCTTGGGATTTTGTTTTTCCATATGAAGTTGATATTGAGACCATGATTAGAAAAAGTACAGAGACAACTAGTCAAACTAGTGTAAACACATGAACTGGACCAATAGCTGAGGAGCCCCCATGGTACTAGACTAGGCCCTCTGGATAAGTGAGACAGTTATTTAGCTCAAATTGTTTAGGGGGCCCCCAGACAGTGGGGTTGGGACCTGTCCCTAGTGCATGAGCTGGCTTTTTGGAGCCTAGTGCCTATGGTGAGACACTTTACGCAGCCTTGGTGCAAGGAGGAGGGGCTTGGACCTGCCTCAACTGAATGTACCAGGCTCTGCTGACTCCCCAGGGGAGACCTTGCCTTGGAGGAGGTGGGAATGGGGTTGGGTTGGGGTGGGCAAGGCTAGGGGTGGCAGGAGGGAGGACAGGGGAATCTAGCTGATATGTAAAATGAATAGAAACTCTCTTAATAAAAAAGAAATTTATTTCAAATGTTAAAATATTAAATAGATGAAAACCAAATGTAATTGGGAAATATATGAGAAAAATTATTTCAAAACCTAGATTTATGAGAGAAAAAAATAGAGATAAATTGACCAAAGGACATGCAGCCAAGTATTCTGTTATGGACTGCATCTATCTATCTGTCAATCTAATTATCTATCTATCTATCTATCTATCTACCTATCTATCATCTATATATCTATTTACACATCTATCTAACATATACCTATCTATAATGTATCTCTATCTGTCTATCTATCAACTATCTATCTATCTATCTATCTATCTATCATCTATCTATCTATATCATCTATTCCAATCAATCTAATAATCATTGATAAATATAGAAATAAACAAAATATGTCTGATTTAGACTTGGGATCCATATTTTCCACTTTTTTCTCTGTTAGGTCAATGCAAAGGCTTCAAAGGCAGGTGTCTTTAACCACCACATAGCACTGCCAGTTAGCCTTGAGATTAAACAATGTTATTGATGCTGCAGTAAATTGCATACTTTCCTGACATGATACACTCTGGGACAGTGTTCTTTTCTTCTGAAGTCTTTGAGGTGTAATAGATATGTTTATATAACCTGGAAATAGTAGAGGCAGAGGGTAGTTAACCATCATTTGGTTCAATTTGAAATAATTATTTTCTCTATGACCTCAAATAAAAGTAATGCTTTTTAAAACAGAACATTTTGAACATAATAGTACTGTTCATAAGTGAAAATTTCTTATACCAACAATAGCCAACATGTCTAATATTAAAAAAGGCATACTCCAGAAAGAAGTTAAAAGGGGGTTAAATGGAGTTCACACAATACATTTTCTTTTACTAAAATCAAAATTTCCCTAGGATGATTTATATATATATATATATATATAATTTTATTTTATAATTAACTTAATTTCACATAGCAGCCATGGATTCCCCTGTCCTCTCTCCTCCCACCCTTAGCCCTCCCACACAATCCACACCCCCATTCCCACCTCCTCCAAGGCAAGGTGTCCCCTGGGGAGTCAGCCCAGCCTGGTAGACTCAGCTGAGGCAGATCCAGTCCCCTCCTCCCTACACCAAGAATAAACAAAGTGGCCAGCATAGGCCCCAGGCTCCAAAAAGCCAGCCCATGCACCAAGGACAGGTCCCAGCTCCACTGCCTGTGGGCCTCCCAAACAGTTCAAGCTAATCAACTGTCTCACTTATCCAGAGGGCCCATTCCAGTTCCATGGGGGATCCTCAGCCATTGGTTCACAGTTCATGTGTTTCCACTAGTTTGGCTATTTGTCCCTGTGCTTTTTCCAATCATGGTCTCAATATCTGTCGCTCATACAATCCATCCTCTCTCTCTCACCGATTGGACTCCTGGGGCTCAACTTGGGGCTCTGCCTAGGATGATTTTTAAGCTTAATTCTATAAAGAAGATCAGCTGGAAATGTGTGTACACAACTGTTTTTCAAGAATTTGGAATGTTGAGGCAGGAGGATGGTGAAGTCAAAGTTAACTGAGACTTCAGCAGATTCCAGTCTTTAAAATAAGTTAATAGAGAAATAAATAAATAAAACATAAAATATTTCTGTGGCATTGAATCTACAAATATTAATGACAAGAAGAATATTGTAATTCTGCTTTAATATAGTCTCTTTATTGTAATGTCTAGAACACCAAATGGAAGCCATATTTATATAACTTATGTATATTACATAAATATTATAGGAATCAAAACTAAATAAAAATTATAAATTATTTTATATACCCAAGTTAACTTACTAAATATATATGTTCTCAAGATATATTAATATACCAAAGAGCTAACAAGTAGATTATTGCTGTGTGTGCTCAGAAAGATATAATTTTATTCATTCTGGGGCTTGCATACTAAATGTAAATTAAATAAGGTTATTATTGGTGTTTATGAATGACTCTATATTAAAGTAGCTAACTTACTTGGGGTTATAATATAACCACTTATGTAGAAAAATATCTTTTAACTCCTCCCCTAAACAGCAAGAACACTCTTCTCCCAATACCTGAAGCTTTGTGCAGTGTTTTGTAATAGCATAGAACTGTTTTCTTATTATGCCTACTTTAAGACATTGCCTTTGGTGGTGTATAATAATTGCTCTTAAACTTCTTTTGGATTGTTACGTTCATTATGTGTCTCACTTCTGCTTCAGAAAGGAGAGAAAGGAAGACACCGTTAAAATTGTGCAGAGTTTTCCAGTTCCATGAGGGAAACAAGGATCAGTTTGCACTGAATTTTCTTTAAGAGAATTAGTAGCTCTTCAAATATGAATTTCTGGATTCTAACACCTATTCATAGTACTTATTTTCCATGCATATTTATGCCATGTGTATTTTGTCAGTGACATAGCTCTACCTTATTGCCTGTGTTGTCAAGCTTCTATGTTCCTGTCTTGTTTTTGCAATTAAAAACAAAGAAAGGATTTTTTTAAATTATATATATATATCCATATCCAAAGCTCAGCTACAGGTCACCTCTACTTGGAAAAGGGTTGATTCAAATACTAAGAATTTAACTTTGTTTTTAAAATATGTAATATTATGCCTCATTATAGAAACTGTGCTGTCCTCTCATACTGGAGTTGCTTATAAACAAAACAAAACCAGTGTTCATTCTGTAGTATAAATAGAAATGCAAAGGTTACAGATACAAGATGCTCCATACCTCAGTGGATCTCTTTTCATAATTTGTATCTATTCTTTTCTGTGGACCACTGAATCATCCTCCTTAAAAAGAAGAAGACATAACAGACTCACACAAGAAAATTCTATATTTATAAAAGGAAACAATTATTCAGTTAATTTAAGATAATTACATTAATAACTGAAATTGCAAAATTTAATATTAAAATTCCAGTAACCTTATCAACACTTAAAATATCGATATCATGTAGGATATGCACTGTCAGAATGCACACCTAAGTCCAATTAAAATACCAAAGGTACAAAGTCAGAACTCTGGAAGGTATTAGCTGTAGCTGAATTTCTAAATGGTCTGATTAAATAAAAAACATGGAGCCAGAAATTTATGTTAAAGCCTTCGAGAGATCAGGGAAATAGGGAAGCCACCAGCTAACCACACCTCACCAACTCTGCAGCTTCCAAGGAGCAAGTTACTTCCTGTCTACCCACACCTTTATTGCCTTGCTGTTCTGCCCTCTCATTGGCTCTCTTAGCCCAGCTATCTCACTTCTTCTTACTACACAGCTCTGTCACTTTCTGTCTATCTATACAGATCTCCAGGTCTCTATGGTTGGTACTGAGATTAAAGGAGTGTGTCACCACACTTGGCTCTGTTCCCTAGTGTGGCCTTGAATACACAGAAATCTTGCCTGCTAAGGAATTCAGGGCATGTGCTACCACTGCCTGACTTCTTTGTTTACTTATATTGGCTTTCTTTTTTCTCTGACTCTCCAGGCAAGCTTTATTTATCAAAGCACAAATAAAATATCACCACATTTCAGCACAAATAAAATATCAACACACTTAGCAATAATAAATTAGGGATCTCTGATTTTGTAAATAAGAGAGTAAAATGAAATATAAAATTGAAAAAAAAATGCAAGTTTCATGTACTTGCAATTGGATATGATAAATGTAATGAAAGATCTAGGGTCAGAGATATTCCCATCCTCAACATTTCTTTTTAATTACACATCATATTGCATTTTATTGTGTTAGTCATGAGAATAAAATAGCCTATTACACACAAGAGTGAATTGTTACAGAATATCCTGAATGATTCCCAGAGGCAACAACTGTAAGGAGGAACAGAATATCCATGTCACAGGTCACATGCCATTCATCACTGCCCAGTCCATGTGAGTGATGTAAGAAAGCTGTGGAGGTCTTGTAGGAATCAACTCTGCTGCATTTGCAATTACTGGTTTAAGACTTTGGTTTTGCATTGAAATATTAAACAGAGGATGAGATGTCCAAACGGGGAGTCCATTGCTTGCCAAGCTTTTAACTCCCTCCCCAGAGCTTCAGTTTTAAACACCGCCTTTGATTACTCGTCAGTAGAGGCCCTTCCTTTTTAACCCCTTTAACTAAGCAACTGACATCCATTGCTTAAGTATGAATATAAAGTCACTCTCCATTCTGAAGACATTTGTCTTCCCATCTGGTGAGCAAGTGTCTCTGAATTCCTGTCAGCAAACACACTGGGAGCACAGCTCCAAGAACGTTCTGATCAGAGCTTCCTGCCATGCTTCCCCGTAAAGCAGTGCACGTGGCATGTCAGCCTCACATATGCTACAGGGACTGTCATTTCCCAAGGAAATATGCTGCGAGATTAGACCCAGGAAAGGAAAATCATTCTCACAAATTGTTCTGCTCTTTTTCATATTCATAGCTGGAACTTTCGCTTGTCATTTCTGCCTTGCCAGCATGCTTCCTCTTCTCCTGGGATCACAAAATTTAGGTTAAAGCAAAAATGAGGCAAAATAAACAAAATTTTTCCTACTCTCGTTCCATGGGATTAAAACAAAACTAGGTCTCCTGAGGGACACTGGACCTAGACACGGTTAAACAAATTGGCTCTATTCACCTGCTGTTTCTACCAATTCTATAGTGCCTCTTACCCAAACCCATTTAAACAATACAGTTGAGAATGTGTGGACACACAACCTTTTTTTCTCTATGTAATCTAAACCTAGGACATTAGCATGTTGTTGCTGTCAACAACTACATGGGCTCTATAACAGTGACATTTTAGAACAGATAAATCACAGCAAAAAAGACTGAATATGATTAGACTGGGTTAAATCCTAGACAATTCCATGTCTGTGTTCTTCACTTAATTGGAACAAATTATCTTCCCTTATGAAGTGTTTTTTCCCCCCAGTTTTACTATCACTTGCTGTCAGGGCACTCTAAGTGATAACTCACATTATATTAACCATGAAACAGAGAATGAAAACATGGATATCACAGTCAGTTCATGTTACAAAGTTCAGGAAAAGATACACTTGAAGATATTTTGTAAGATATTTTGTGCGTTCTAGCTCATCTGTCCTTCCTACTAAAGCCACTGTGGCTTTTTGATGTCTATGATCCACAATTTATGGCAGGATGTAGACAAGGGGTCTTTTTAGAGTCAGATAAAATGAAGTTGTACTTATCATTTTATAGAGAAGTGTGGCTTATTAAAACTCACTTTGGGCTTTGTATGTCTCTGGCCTGTAGTTGCAAACAAACAATTAATGATGACACTGTATATAAAGTCTGACCTTTGAGAAATTCCAAACAGAGATGTTGAATAATGGTCAGACTCATCATTTCAACTCTGGTGCTGCAACCTCTTCTATGTGTAAAAGAAATCTCAGCAAAATTAAAAAGACTGAGTGTTTCTGTTTGCTTTAAAAAAAAGAAAAAAGTAATTCATCATAGTAGTTGTGTAAAAATAAAGCGTTCTCACATATAGTTTTATTACAAGCAACACTGGGAAGCATCTGAGTTTCACAATTGTGAAATGCAGTGCAGCAAAACTTCAACTACAGACTGTGCGCTTTAGTTACTGAAAGGCTTTATGGTGAATGTGATATTGACTTAACATCTCTTATTTCTCAACTACTTCTTTTAGATCAAAAGACCTGTACTGTTTTTAAGGGTTTTTTAAATTTATTTGTTTATTTTAGAGTGTCCTTGAATGTGTGATTATGTGTGTGTTATACAGGTGAATGTGATTATGTGAATGTGAGTGTGTGAATGTGTGTGGTGTGAGAGTGCGATATGAGTGTGTATGTGTGTGAGTGACTGTGACTGTGTGAATGTGAGTGTGTGCACGTTCCTGATGTGTGTATGGTGTGAGGCTGATGTGTGTGTTGGAGAGCATATACTATGATGTGCCTCAGGGCACCTAGAGAGGCTAGTGAAAAACTTGGAGGCATTGGTTCTTTCCTATTTTGACATGGGTTTCTGATGTAGAACTCATGTTGTCAGGCTTGCACAATAAACACATTTAACTCCTGAACCACCTTGTCAATCCAGATCTGTCTTTATGTATTAAGGAAAAATACAGTTTCTTGATGCAAATACTTATATATTTACATACATACACACAGGTACATACAAACATACTATTCATCGTTTCACATTGAGCATCTTTAAACTACTATATGTATATATGAACATGTAAGATTAGTTAATGATATCAAGGATGCTCAGTATTAAATTGGTGATGTAAATATGTAATGTATTATTTCTCCATAAGCTTAGCAACTACTCTGAAGTAAGTTAAGAAATATAGAAGATTATTTTCTTTTCTAATATCTGTATGTCAGATTCTAAAAGTTCATGTAATATTTTCAGCCAATATTTTGCAGCATGACCAATATAAGTTAAAGTCTTCATCAAATGACAAGAAAAAGAAAGAGAAGTATATAATTTAAAATGTTTTTCAACTGATTATTATATTCTCTAAAATATTATAGAACTCAAATGTCATTACATTTATAAATAGATTACCCAGTAGAAAAGTTAAACTATACATCAAATAGCAGTTCTAATTTTTGTTCATTTAGGATCTTTAAAATGTATTTACTTATTTTATCATTTTAAAGTCTGGAATAAATTGCTACAATTGAAAATTTTCTTCCATCCTATCTCTGCATCAACTGCATCAAAAACCATTGTTAGCAGCCATTCACAAACATCTACATGGAGGCGGCTACAGAATTTCAAACTAATAACAAATTCTGAATTAATGAATTGATCAACAAATTATGTGAAACACTTAATGACTTTGCATAAATGAGTGTAAGGATGATTATTTATCTTAATAAAATAGCAGTGTTAATTCTTACTCATCTCTGACTTAAGAACTGTTTATCTGGAAAACATCTTTCGAATGCACATGTGCACCCACACATACTCACACACACACACAGTACTCTTCATAATATTCATATAATTTCAAAATTAAAATACCAATATAATAAGATGCAGTTATCAGTTTGAAAACACAACCATATTGGGCAATAGGATTTTCAGAAAAATCAATAGGTAAAGTCTCAATTACTAAGATCATTGGTTGGGAAAGGTTGCATTCTGGAAACTTTTAAAATATAGTAAGTAATTTAATTTACTATATTTGTTATTAGTAGTGTTTGTGTGCATGTGCACATATGAATGCATCTGTCTATGTATGTCAAATGACAACTTTTGGGAGTCGTTTTTTTCTCCTTTCATTATGCTTTCCAGGCATCAAACTAAGATCACCAGGCTTGTGTGGCAAGCATGGTTACATGCTGGAGTATCTCATGGAGAACCTCCACTCAGCTTCTTCTATTGTAATTGTTAGTTTTAGTGAAGTAGGTAAGAATTTTAATTACAGGTTAACAATAACTCAAGAGGTAAGGTACATGTGTGATGGTAGGGATTTTAGAAATATTTTTAAGGACCTTATTATTCCCTTATAAATACTGGGAATGGATTCATATCACCTCCCCATTGAAGAGAACACAAAAATTTTTTTGGTGTTACAATTCATTGCATACCCATCTGGGATTCCTACACATAAACGTGACTTATTAAAATAAAGTGCATGCTTGGAGATTCAGATTAATCATGACATTTTCGAGAGCTTCATAATGTAAATACATCAGAGAATGAAAACAAAACAACTGTATTTTAACAGTAGAAAACAGACTGAGTCCCAAATTGCCCAGAATAAGAAAACACAAGACACTCTTCCAGGTTGGAGAAATGGGTGAACCCACACTCTTGGATTCTCATGTTAATTAATACTGTGTAAAGGTCATTTCAGGCAAGCTACAGTCTTAGTCTCCCCTATCTTCTTACATTTTCTTGATCATTTTTTATTTCTTAGTCTTTTGCCCCTCAGAACATGAAGTCCATACTTTCTGTTCTGTGGAGTCACTGACATTGCTCTTGAAACTCAATATTCTGACTTGCCCCATGCTACTGAATGGGCCCCTATAATCCCATACACTCAGTATTCCTCAGTGCATCCTCTTAGAGGTAAACTTCGGGAACTCATTCACTGTGAGGTGGCTCTCTGGGTATGGCTTCATAAATTATTTTGTGTGCATTTCCTGGTATAAATACACAGAGGCTGTATATGACACTAAGAAATGCCAGATGAATTAGCTATTTCTCCCTGGCATAGATGTAAAACATGAATAAAATTATGTAGAATGAGATAGCAAGCTGGAGAACCATAGATAATCAGAGATTGGAGCTCAAATCTTAAAGGCCATGACAAAGAGAGTCTATGCTGAAGTTCTAGTCTGGAGGTCTACAGGGTCAAATCCAAGAAGCACTGAGGCTTTCTTAGGAGTTTGAGGTCAGTAAAACAAGAAGAATGATCTCTTATTTGATTGGGGGAAGTTCAAACTACTTGTAGTTTTAGGCCTTTCCCATTGACTGAGATCTAGCCACATTGCCAATAGAAAGTAACTTCCCCTAATTTAATAATCCAAATGTTAAAAACAACCAAAAAAAAAAAAAAAAAAAAAACCTTCTCACAGAAACACACAGGCTCCTTTGTGAGCCAGTCAAATTGAGAAACAGAATTAATCATCCAATAGTAATTGAGGAAAAAAGAACAACTCTATCTATCTATCTATCTATCTATCTATCTATCTATCTATCTATCTATCTATCTTTCTATCTATCTAGAAACAACACATAAATATATACACATACATACCTGCATACAAATATACTTGTGTGTGTATGTATGTGTGTAATATGTGATAATAGTATATACCAGGAAATGCACACAAAATAATTTATGAAGCCATATCCAAACAAAAAGAGTGCTTAGAATACTGTTTTATGCATCTAAAGAAATCCATTGTCAAATGATTTTTCTATTCCCAGTGACTTGGTGATTTTAAAGTGTGTTTTGAGTTTTACAAAGTACAGGGAGTCAAAGTGTTTCTTTTGCATATAATGCATAGTTTCCATACATTCAGGTTAGGGAAAACTACCTCATAACTAGAAACATAGAAACGAATGAAATCATATTGGGATTCTGTGCTTTCTTCCCCAAATATTTTTAAATGGAATAGTACTGTTTCTACAAAGAAAAATGTGACATTTGGAAATAATAACAAAGAAAATCAATAATAAAGTTCCCTTGAGATACTTAAGTGAATTGTACTTGGAAATGTTCTTTTAGGAGACCATAAATTATTTTCAGAAACAAAAATAAATAATTCATCCAAAGATTACTATAAACACATTTTACAAAGACAAAAACCTTTTCATTAAATTTTGAATTTCTGTTCCATTATGGAAGATGTCACCAAAGCCACAGATTTAAATTGAAAGTGTCAGGTGCCTATTAAGACCAAGGTGTACAGGGAGGTCTAAAGTTATTTTGACTTTTAACCATATTGATTTCTTAATGCTACTGCACTTTTATTAACCTTATTTTTCTATTTTACTTAAATTTGTGTTATAATTAATAAATATTAATTATGTACATTTATGGAGACAGTGTGATGTTTTGGTGGAGATATGTATTGCAGTATTGAGTTTTTTAGTTTATTCATCACCTCACAAGTCATTGATAGAGAAAGAAAGAAGATTTTAAATGTATGGCTTTAGCAACTCGAAATACAGGATAAATTATTACTGACTTGCTCACTTCATCCCTCCTGTATATCTGAAGCTTTCTATACTCAGTCAGTTCATCCCTACCCGAACCACCACAGCATCTGGTTACCAGCACTCTGCTCCTTGCATCATCAACTTTGACTTTCTGAAGTCACATGATATTTGTTGATGCACTTGGCTTTATCACTTAGGACACTGTATTCCAGTATATAAAAAATAGTGTCATTTACTTCAAATGTGTGTATATGTGTAAATTTTTTTCTCCATAAATTCACTCATTGTTGATGACATGGGGTGATTCTCTGTCTTTATAAATAGAATAATGCAGCCAAAATCACAGGAATGCATCTATCACTTCAAAATAAGCAGAGGAAAAGCCTGTTTCACCACTGAGTTAGCCCTGAGACGATCACATGGTGTTTTTTATGCATTTCTTTTTGAAGAATGAACACTTATTAATAGAGACACAAAAAAGAAAAATATTACAGACTTTTTCAGATATATAAAGTATTATTTTAGCTAATTAAATCCAAACGTCATTCTTCTTCACTTTGTACAAACCTGATTTCCCATAGAAATCCATGCCAAATATAGTATAAAACATTTGTGATTTTTTTTATTAAACCACTTATATAATTGCAAACCATGAGAAATTAATTCAGTTATCATGAAAATCTAAAAGTAATGAAATATTTCAATATTTACTTACAAAAGATTTCCAAATTACAACTTTTGTAAAACATCCATGTGAATAATTTTGTAAATGAAATAATACTGTAAGAAGCAAATAGCCAGGTGGTGGTGGCACATGCCTTTAATCCCAGCACTTGGGAGGCAGAACCAGGCAGATCTCTGTGAGTTAGAGGACAGTCTACCAAGTGAGTTCCAGGAAAGGCTTCTAAGCTACACAGAGAAACCCTGTCTCAAAAAAAAAACAAAAAAGAAGCAAATGAACGGCAATACATTTTCATTAGTGTCATCTCTTTAAAAATATATATTGAATGATTCCCTGTTACTATAGTTTATGGTTTCCTAGAATATATGAAATAATGAAGTATTTTATTTACTTGGAATGAAATATTGTAGTCAGAAGAAGTGCCAGTCCAAACCAAGCAGAAAGAAACAGAGATTTTTCACCTACATAAACAATTCAGTGTTTCATTTTTTTACATACCAGGGATGGTACTATATATAGGGAGACCTGCAGTCAGCAAACTGAGGTAGAAGAAGAATGAATTCATGACCATCCTGGGTTATATAGTATAGTATAAAATTAATTCTAAAAATCCGTGCATGGTACCACATGCCTGTAATCTCAGCACTTGGGAGGCAGAGGCAGGCAGATCTCTGTGAGTTCAAGGCCAGCATGGTCTAGAGAGAGAGAGATCCAGGACAGGCACCAAAACAACACAGAGAAACCCTGTCTCAAACAAAACAAACAAAACAAAATGAAACAAAAATAAATAAATAAACACATTGGTTGTTATTATTACTGTACAGTAAAAGTCCTTAGGAGACAATCTCTTAGACATATGTCTTAAGCATATGAAATATGTCCTTATTTTACCCATATGGCTTTATCACCAAATTGGAAATGCTATCCTGCTTTCAAGTTAATGTTTCCTCAGAATAAGGAAAATTTTGCTTTAATGTGCTTTCCTATTTGTTATTAATTTATTGAGAATATATTTAGTCCCCACAAGTTCCAAACCTGTTATGTTAACAGGTTAGCTTGTTAACATCAGAAGTTTGGTTTCAAAAAACTTTTTGTTCAGAAGTATTGGATTACACTTAATGAAATTCCACATGGATAAAGCCTAACTTGAAATCACCTGTTTTTCCAAAAGTTGAACATGTAGTAGATCATTTCCAAAGTGAAAGTTCTTAATTTTATATATTTCTTAAAAATTTTCAAATTTTCTGTTAGCACATCTTCTTATTTATCTATTTGTTCAATTGCCACTCCAGGAATCCCACTATGTACAACTGCCATTTGATTTTTATTTTCCCTCAAATAGCTAAAGAACAGTACACCTGGAATTTTGAGAAATATAGATGAAATTGACTCAAGAGATTAAAGCAATTGACAATATAAAGCAATTGACAGTATAAAGATTTTTCTGTATTTGTTTTATCCATAGATACCTCTCTCTCTCCTCCTCCCTCTCCGCCACAGCCTTCCCCCACAACACACACCCCATTCCCTACAACAAAAAGGTAAGGCCTCCTATGGGGAGTCAACAAAGCCTGGTATATTCAGTTGAGGCAGGTCTAGGTACTCACCTCCCCTTCATGAAGGCTGTGAAGGTATCCCACCATAGGTAATGAGCTCCAAAAAGCCAGTTCATGCACCAGGGATAGACCTTGATCCTATGGCCAGGGGGCCCCTTAAACAGACCAAGCTACACAACTGTATTGCTGATGCAGAGGGCCTAGTCCAATCCCGTGGAGGATACACAGCTGTTCATCTAAGTTCATGAGTTCCTATTAGCTTGGTTCAGTTGTCTCTATAGGTTTCCCTATCATGATCTTGATGCCCCCTGCTCATAGAATCCCTCTTCCCTCTCTTTGACTGGACTTCTGGAGCTCAGCCTGGTGCTTGGCTATGGATCTCTGCATCTGTTTCCATCAGTTACTGGATGAAGACTCTATGATCACAGTCAGGGTATTTACTAATTTGGTTATGGGAGTAAGCCAGCTCAGGCACCCTCTCCACTACTGCTAGTAGTCTAAGCTGGGGTCATCCTTGTGGATTTCTGCAAACTTCCCTAGCATCAGGTTTCTCCTTATCCCCATGATGTCCTTCTGTATGGCAAAGGATATGATTAATAAGACAAAAATGACAGTCTACGGAATGGGAAAAGATCTTCACCAACCCAACATCTGACAGAGGGCTGATTTCCAAAATATAGTAAGAAATCAAGAAACTAAACATCAAAACACCAAACCATCCAATTATAAAATGGGCTACAGATCTAAACAGAGAATTCTCAACAGAAGAATCTCAAATACCAAGAAGACATTTAAGGAATTGCTCAACATCCCTGGTCATCAGGGAAATGCAAATCAAAATGACTCTGAGATACCTCTTACACCTGTCAGAATGGTTAAGATCAAAAACACTGAGGACAGTTACGTTGGAGAGGATGTGGAGCAAGAGGAACACTTTTGACTAATTTTACCAGTGATACCTGGCTCTGCCACTCGGCAGCACAGTGACTTGGCTATAGCTAATGATTGAGTGCATATTTCAAAACAGTGAAAAGGATGTTTTTAATTACATCCAGCACAAAAATATTGTAATTAGTAAATATTCCATCACTTGATGAGATCATTGCAACCTGTACACATGTACCACATGTATCACAGTATGATGTATGTATAATTATTATTAGTGAGAAATAGGCATTTTTATAAATATCAATTTTAAGATTTTTTTAAGGAGAAAATACGCTTTTGCATATGAGGAATATTTTGGTTTTTGAAAAGTTTCTTAGACCTCTTGGATTTTAACACACTTAAAAAAGTTTTTAAAAGTCTTTATTCTCGGGCTGGAGAGATAGCTCAGGGGTTAAGAGCACTGCCTGCTCTTCCAGAGGTCATGAGTTCAATTCCCAGCATCCACATGTGGCTCACAACCATCTGTAATGAATCTGTCCTTTCTGCTGCAGTCATACGTGCTGTATACATAATAAATAAATAAATAAAATAAATCTTTAAAAAAAAAAGTCTTTATTCTCTTATGCTTTGTATCTAAACACATACGCACAATACTTACAGTTATAGACCAAAATGCATACATTTCACAAATTTAATCAAATATATGACCATTAAAATACACTTTCTATAGAGGAAAATATAAAATGCAAAAATTTTAAACAAAAATAAGTTTTTAATTTTCATTTGGTAATAACTTCAAACTGAAATATACCTATAATACATAAAAACTTATTTTTAATCTGTTCAAATGTTTGCACTAAAAGTGATTGCTACAAAGTAAAGCAAAAATCTGTTTACCATGGTTGTGAAAATGTATGCTGGTTTACCAGTTAAAAACTGGATAAAATATTCTCTTTCTATTAGTAATGATATAGGTATACACATTCACCTTAAAAATACATAATTTATACCATGTAGTTCAATATACCTGAAGGTGATAGCAGATATTTGAAATCTCAAGAACTCAAGAACATGCATTGTTTGTGGCTATACATGATGTGGAATATTGAGTTTTTATATAGATTGATCCATTTTGGAGAAAATACCCAAATGGCCCTTTATTTATTGATGTATTCCTTAAAAACACAATTCTAGGACAGGACTTAGGATACATGAGGGACTGTATGAACTTTTATCTCTGAACTTTTTAGCCTGGGGAGAGGGAGTCAAAAGCATATTGTAGATGAATTTCTAAATGGTCTTATTAAATAAAAAACCACAGAGCCAGATATATATGTGGAAAGCCTAAGAGAGATCAGGGAAATAGAGAAAGCCACAGCTAACCTTACCTCATCAAATCTGCAGTATCCAAATGCCAGATACTTCCTGTCTACCCATGCCTATATAACCTGCTGTTCTGCCATCTGATTTGCTCTCTCTGTTCAACTATATCACTTCCTCTTCCTGCCCAGCTGTCATTTTTTGTCTGTCTTTACAGACCTCCAGACCTCCATGCTTAACTAGTGTTAGAATTTAAGGCATGTGTCACCACATCTGGCTCTGTTTCCAATGTGGCCTTGAACACACAGAGATCCATCTGCCAAGTGATAGGATCAAGGGCATGCACTAACATTGCATGACTTCTATGTTGTGGCTGGCTTCTTACTCTGATCTCCAGGCAAGCTTTATTTATTAAAGCACAAATACTGCCGGGCAGTGGTGGCGCACGCCTAATCCCACTCGGGGCAGCCAGCGATCGCTGTATTCAGCCAGCCTGGCTACCAAGTGAGCTCAGAAAGCGCAAAACTACGCAGAGAAACCCTGTCTCGAAAAAACCAAAAAAAAAAAAAAAGCACAAATAAAATATCACCACATTTCATCACAAATAAAGTATCACCACATTTCCCCTTTTTTGTCTAATAAAAGTAAAAACTAAAAAGTTATAACTAATATAAGAAAAACTATATACAATAAGTACAATAAATATATACAATAATAAGCAAAAATACATCAATAATTTGGTGTAATCTAATTGTACTAATTATTATTTATTTATGTTAATAAATAAAGTTGTTCAGAGCTATAGACAAAGCAAGAGTGGGGGTGTCAGGATATAGTCAACATTGGAGACATATACCTTTAAGACAATACATTCAGACAGTGAGAGCATCATTGTTTGGTTTACAACAATGAAAAGAACAAAACTATAAAAAAAACGACAGAAGTAGATCTTTTTCCGAAGCTGAAGCAGAAATAATTTATACTCTGAGTCTGACCTTCGCTTTCTCTTTACATTGTTTCTGTGTTCTTTTTAATAGACGGTTTTACATCTTAATGTCTAGTCCATTTGCATTTGAAAAGTTCAGCAAAAATATTCCATTATCTATCCTATTTTGGTAAGTCTAAAATGTACCGAAATCACTTTCTATCCTAAGTTATATTACCAACAGAAAACTATCTTATGATATCCTTCAATCTTATACACTTAACACCACTTAGTGAATTTCTTTTCTGAGTTTCTTAACAAGGAAAACTGTAACTACAACTATCTAATCTTAAACTCCCTTAGAGAACCGAAAAGGAAATAATTTTACTTAGTAAACCAGGAAGTGCAAACAAGGGAATTTCAAAAAGTTTAGGTGATGACAGAAACAGCCAGCTTCCTGGACAGTTGCCCAAGGTTTCTCTGAAATGTTGGGGCATCATCTTTGGCCTACAGGTTTACCATATCTAAAAGACTCATTTGTGAAGTAGGATGTTTGCAAGGTCTACAACTCGACCTCACACTTGATGCAAGTAGTCCATGTACCAGATAAACTTGAATTCCACCAGTGTCTTGTCATGTTTCAGGACTTTAAATTCTGGAAATTGCTGGTGTTTTTGGAATTCGGCTTCCCATTCTTCTTGGCTTGTAGGTGGCTTCATCTCCTTTATTAAATGCCAGTCTACTATTGAGAGGCCAGACTCTGATAGACTAGTTACTCCTCCAAGAATAACTGGTTCAGCTACTGTTCCACTGAACACCAGGAGCCACCGGTCCACTGCCTGTTCAGCTGCCTTCCAAGGAAGGGGCACTGTACCTTTTCTGGATTGCAAAGCCACTTCAGCGATGGTGCCATATTGCCCTGGCCTCAGAAGATGCTGGTTGCCAAAGCTGCAACCAAACTTGTCTTGGCAAGGATTGGCAGTCCACTTTTTTTTGTCCTGCTTGTCCATTTTGGATAGCATACTGTCAGCAATTGATGAGAGGGAATTTTATTGCCCAGAGGCTAAATTTTGCCACAGTAAAAGTTAACTCCATATGCAGTTTCTTCAATGCCCATATCTTCTCTGAAGTAGCTTGGTACTCCCAGGAGCAGACATATCTCAAAGTCATAATAAAGAGAAAAAAATCTATGTTATTTAAACATTTTAAATGCCATATTCTGTAGATCTCTGAATGGTTTAAAGATGACATGTCTACCTAAAATGTATCTCTGCTTGACCTTGAAAACATAAGTAATATGACTACAAGTTCTATTGTAATGTCTAACTACTAACTTTCATTACTTTATATACTAATAATTGGTAATAATAACATTCAAGGATTAGCAAATGGCATTACATTGTTAAATGAACTGTATAGGTACAATATCTTGAATAAGATTAGAAATATATGTACAGTATTTTCTAACAAAACCAATCTCAAATTTGTATGAATATACATAATTTGTGTACAATGTACAAAAATCCAATCCAATGTAAAATATTTAAAACTAGTAGTTGATTTATAAAATGTAGATTTCTATGATGCCAGCTAGGTTATTTGCTAGACAGGTCACCAGAGTAGACCAGTCCAGGCACCCTCTGGACCACTGCCAGCAGACCAAGGTGGGGTCATTCTTGTGGATTCCTGAGAGCCTCCCCAGCACCCTGCCTCTTTCTATTCCCATGATATCCTCATCTATCTTGGTATCTCCCTCCCTACCCTCCCACGCTGCCCCTGTTCCTGCTTGACCCTCCCATTTCCCTATGTTATCATCCTCTACTCCTTGCCCTCTGATACCCCCCACCATACCCAGTCTGTTCAAGTAGATCTCATCCATTTCTCCTTGGCAGGGTCATCCATGTGTCCCTCCTAGGGTTTTTCCCTGTTAGCTAGCCTCTCTGGAGTTGTGGGTTGCAGACTGGCCATCCCTTCCCTCACATCTAGTATCCACTTATGAGTGAGAACATACTGCTTGTCCTTCTGAGTCTGGGTCACCTTACTCAAGATGATATTTTCTAGTTCCATCCATTTGTCTGCAAATTTCATGATATCATTGTTTTTTAATGCTGAGTAGTACTCCATTGTGTATATGTGCCACATTTTCTTTATGCATTCTTCAGTTGAGGGACATCTAGGTTGTTCCAGGTTCTTGCTATTATGAATAATGCTGATATGAACATAGTTGAGCATGTCTCCTTGTGGTAAGATTGAGCATTCCCTGGGTATATGCCCAAAAGTGGTATAGCTAGGTCTTGAGGAAGACTTATTCCCAATTTTCTGAGATACCACCATACTGATTTCAAGAGTGACTGTAAAAGTTCGAATTCCAGCTGTCATCATAGAGCCTTTGTCCAGTGACTGATGGAGGCAGATGCAGAGATCCACAGCCAGGTACCAGGTTGAGCTCCAGGAATACAATTGATGAGAGAAAGGAGGGATTCTGCAGGTTGGAGACATCAAGATCATGATGGGAATATGTGCAGAGATGACCGGCCACACTAGTGGAAACCTATGAACTGGTGGCTGTGGAGCCCCCATGGGACTGGATTAGGTCCTCTGGATATAGAAGAAGGTTGTTTGGCTCAAACTGTTTAGGGGGCACCCAGGCAGGGGGATCTGGATCCATCCCTGGTGTATGGGCAGGATTCTGGGATTCCAGTGCCTGTGGTGTGATGCCTTGTGCAGCCTTGGTGCAGTGGGGAGGGGCTTGGACCTGCCTAGGCTCAGTGTGCTGGACTCTGCTGACTCACGATGGGAGACCTTGATTTGGGAGATGTGGGGATGTGGGTTGGCTTGGGAGAGAGGATTGGGGGTAAGAGGAAGCAGAAGGTGGGATCTCTGAGTGGTATGTGGAGTGAGTAGAAAATTTCCTAATTAAAAAAAATGAAAAAAGTAGATCTCACTAATCTGCATTTTATCTATATCATATCTATGTTCTCCTTTTTTTCTTTTCAGATTAGATTCAATAATCTACCTCTTATCTATATCCTCTCTTTTTGCTTTCTTTTTCAAACAAGAACCTTAAATCTAATTTCCTTTGTTTAGCCTCTTTCCTGACCATTAACAATAGCAACTTGTAACCAACCATCTTAAACAATGACAATTATCCCAAACCCAAACCCATTGAAAGACCAAAACCACCTCCTCACCTCTTGGGAATGTCGGCGCCATGTTCTTAAAGTTGCTTCCTGCTGTTTGTGGATGAAGGCATCTTTAGGGGATCCTGAAAAAAAAATTTGGTTTAATTATCAAGTCCTGAGAAAGGTAGCTGTATCATTTGTTGTCCAGTCTCTGCATAATATAAAAGTGCAGAGCTTATCTCAAGTTCTCACTCAAATAGTCTGTGAGACTGGATCATCTCAGCTAACCATATGAAATTGTCCTGAGCAGTTTATACTCTAAAGCTGATTTGTGGGTGATGTTTATCAGCTTAGTGGTATTATTATTGTCCATGTGGAATCGTCATTGTGGGGCCCCATCATCTTTCTGGAGACTTCAAATTCACTGTTAGGCCTGGTCATGATTCCCTGCAGAAGACTGATAGACACTCCAAAACAAAAACATGTATAGGCAGCTAAATGAAGACTTTTTTTTCTAGAATTAGTTAGTATTCTATATGACCATTAATATCATAACAAAAGTTGAATATATATATATATATATATATATATATATATAAAATGTTATATGTTTTGATATAAAATTCATACCTTAAGGAAAGTTTAAAGAATCAAAATACAACCAAAGAATTGAGATTATCGGCAATGGAAAAGACTCTTAATTTTGGTTTTCTTCTGTCCCATATCAAATGGATCTTCTGACAGAATACAGAGATTTTGCATTTTCCTTTTAGCAAACATGCTTGAATTTAGAGAAGGAGAGGGCCATTCTCCAACTCCAAGACCAGCTTTAATTTTCAATTAAACTGGGACTGCATAAAGACCATTTGTGTTAAGTGTCTGTAGAGAGGAGAAGAAACAAACATTTAGGAAGACTTACAAAATTTTATATGTGATATACCAGTAGACTAATTTACTCTTTTCCTTGAGAATTTTTTTTGGGATGATTTGTCTATTTTCTTCTGATGTCTCATTTGTCCAGTGTTCTTTAGATTCCTTAGCCTTCATTCTCCTGAAAGACAAAAACAAAAACCCTTCCCCAAGCCTAGCTTTGGGGAAGTTCCCTTTTGGCAAGTTATTATCTGATTAAATGAAAAGGCATGTGTCAATGGTATAAGTTAGTGTCAATTGGATGGTCATGCTGGCCAATGAACTATCACCTCTTCTAATTAAGAGTTCTCTCTTCTTCAAATAGAACCTTTATCAATTTTGATGGTATCCATAGTTTTTCTTCACCTGTGGAAACAAAAGCAAAACCTTGTCTCCAACGTTATACATATCCTGGTTTCCATTCTGAGGTCAGCACATCTTTAAAGTATATAGGCTGATTTAATTCTGTAGTTTTTTTTCTATTATCCAATGTCTCTCTGCAGCTGTTTTTCCTTGCTCATTAGCATTGAGAAAATTCAAAGTAAATAGAATATTATGTAATCTATTTATGGAGGTTTCTGTTACCCCTTTCTGTTTATTTAGCATATTCTTTAGAGTTTGATTTGATCTTTCTATGACTGCTTGGCCTGTAGGATCATGTGTTATGTTTGTAATATGCTTTATATTGTAATAAGCAAAAAACTGTTTTATTTTAGCCAAGACATATGATGGAGCATTGTCAGTTTTAATTTGTGCAGGTATACCCCTGATGGCTATAATGTCTAGCAAATGTGTGATTACAGAATCAACTTTTTCAGAACTCAGAGCAGTTGCCCATTGAAATCCTGAATAAGTATCAATAATGTGGTGTACATATTTCAATTTTCCAAATTCTGCTAAGTGAAACACATCCATCTGCCAGATTTCATTCCTCTGAGTACCCTTTGGGTTACATCCTGCTGGTAGTGAAGTCTGATTGTAAAAAGAGCAAGTAGGACATTTCCTTATAATTTCCTTGGCTTGTTGCCATGTTATGGAAAATTTTCTTTTTAAACCTTGACTATTGACATGATGGTTTTTTTTATGAAATTCTGAGGCTTCCAGCACATTTCTTATCAATAATTTATTGATCTCATCATTACCTTGTGCTAGAGAGCATGGCAGACCCATATAGGATCAGATGTGAGTTATGTATACAATTCTGATTTTTGAACTGAATTATAAGGACTTTGAACCATTTTACTTAAATTTTTCTGATTTGTAATCTGCCTTTCCTTCTTTGTTTGCATCTGTATAAAATGTATGGGCTCCAGATATGGGTGTTTCCTGAACAATGTGAGGAAGAATCCAATCAGATCTCCTTAAAAGGTGAATTCTATCATTTTGGGGATGTTTGCTCCCAAAAAATTACTGAAAGCTCTTTGCTAAGGTTCACTATCTGCCCATAATTTGTCAATTTCATCCTTAGTTAAAGACTACAATTTCAACTGGGTCTAGTCCTGCTAAGTGATGAAGTCTCAATTTTCCTTTTAAAATCAAGTCAGAGATCTTTTTCACATAAATTTTTAATTTTTTACTCTATTTATTTGGTAGAAATATCTATTCCAATATAATATCTTACCTCTGTATTAAAGTTCCTGTAGGAGAATGCTTAGAGTTTAAAATAACCAAATTGCAATAAAGCTTTGGATCCAAACAATACACGTGTCCTTCTTGTACTTTCTTTTCCACCAAGGCCAATTCTCTCTCAACTTCAGCTGATAATTCTCCTGGACTATTTAAGTCCTTTGAAAAAATTGCACAGCTCATCCTTTTTTATCTGAACAACAGTTTATAGATGGGAAATGTCTCCAAATAATCTTTGAAAGTCATTAAGAGTCTGTAATTTGCACCTTTAGAGGTCTATTTTTTATAGACCTATTTTATAACCTAAATAATTAATAGAATCTCCTCTTTGCATCTTTTCAAGAGCAATTTGTAATACCCAATAAAAGCAAAATTTATTTATTTCTTCAAACATTCTTTATAAAGTATCTGCATTTGAATCAGCTAGTAAAATACCATCCATGTAATGATAAACTATAGATTTAGAAAATTGTTTATGTATTATTTCTAATGGCTGTCATACAAAATAATGGCACAAGGTTGGGCTATTTAGCATTCCCTGTGGGAGAACCCTCCATTGATATCTCTTGACCAGCTGAGAACTATTATAAGTACCGTGAAGGCAAATCTTTCTCTCTCTTTTTCTTGTAAGGGTATTGAGAAGAAATAGTCTTTTAAACAAATAACTATATGAGGCCATCCTTTAAGTAATACAATAGGCAAAGGAATCCCAGATTGTAAAGAGCCCATTGGTTGAATTGCTTTCTTAATTGCTCTTAGGTCTGTTACCATTCTCCATTTACTAGATTTCATTTTAATAACAAATACAGGAAAATTCCAAGGGCTGGTTGATTCTTCAATATGCTGAGCATTTGACTACTCTTGTATCAGCTCTTCTGAAGCATGCGGTTTCTATGTTGTTAAAGGCCATTGATGAACAAGTACAAGCTTGTCTGTTAACCATTTTAAAGGTAGAGCTGTTGGTATCTTTGAAAGATTAGCAGTTGTTTTGCCCTGTTCTTGTACGATCTGGATGACAGGTGACTGTTCTTTATAATATTACCTCTTAATATTTCTCTCAGAAACATTTGCTAGTTCATTGTTTGATTCTGAGGTTGGAAGAATGTTAATCTGGGTATTCCATTGTTGTAATAGATCATGGCCCCATAAATTCATGGCTATATTAGCCACACATGGCTTTAATTTTCCTCATTTCCTTTTGGCCCTATACATTCAAGCCATATTGCACTCTATTTCACTTGAGATAATGTTCTAGTCCCTAACAGCTGAGCATTTACTGCCTGAAGAGGTAAATTTGGATGCCAAAATTCTAGTGCAATTAGTAACATCTGCACCTGTGTCTACCTAACCTTCCACAAGAATGTCATTTTTGTATTTTTAATTTTGGTCTTTGTTCATTTATAGAAGTTTGCCAAAAAATGTGCTTTATGGTTTCTCCTGAATTTTCTGTTCTTTCTGCTACAGCTGTTCTATAACCCAAAGCAGTCTGGTTTATTCCAGTAGGCATTTGGTTATTTAATTGCTCTGAGAAGGGATTTCTTCTACAATGACAGGAAAAGTCTGAAATGAATTTGCCATGGGGACCTACATGAAGCCCCTCATCGAGATCCCCGATGGCAGAGGCAAAGGATTACCTTGTCTGTCCCTTGTTGATCTACATTCCTTAGTCCAGTGTTTACCCGTATCACACCTTCTGCATAATCCAGAATGGAGGGGCATTCTGTTGCCATTGTTCCTTGAATAAACATTGTTTCTAGGAATGCCCTGTTTACAGTCACTTTTCAAATGACCTTGTTTACCACAATTGAAACATCTGACAATATTATTTTTCTTCAAAGCTTTTGATATCACTTCTCCTATCCACATATCATGGTCATGAGACACAATATTAATTGTGTCCCAGATCCAATTCTCCAGTGGTGCTGATCTTGCCTTTAATGGCCTGATTATTCTTTTGAATGTTGCATTCATGTTCTCAAAAGCCAAAGATTCAATTATTATCTTTCTAGCATCTGAATTTGGAATCATTCTATTTACTTCTGAAGACAGCCTTTGTAAAAAATCAGTGAAGGATTCTCTGGGACCTTGTGTAACTTTCTTAAATGACTCATTTTTTTTTCCTGTTTCTTCAAGTCTGTTCTACACATTCATGGCTGCCATGCAGCATAGAATTAGGGTTTGGTTATCATATAAACATTGTCTTTGTATATCAGCATAATCGCCCTCTCCAAGAAGCTGATCCTGGGAAATTTCCACACCTGTATCACTGTATCATTGTTCTATAGTTTTAGCCTCCTCTTTAAATCAGGCTCTTCACTGTAACTGTGGGCTGGTCTCTAGGAGAGCTCTAATTAATTTTTTTACAGTCCTGAGGGATAATTCTATTACAAGTTGACCCCGAGTTTAATATCTGCTTTACAAATGGATAATGCATTATATATATATATATATATATATATATATATGTGTGTGTGTGTGTGTGTGTATGTATGTATATGTATATATGTATATATATATATGATACTATAGCTTCTTTAAATCTCCTTAAATCTAACATTTCCACTGGATTCCAGTTAGCTTGTACATTCCCTTGAGCATTTGGCAGTTCCTGTTAGGTTACTGGATAGATTCAGTTTGGTTGTTTGAAAACACGCTGTCTCTCTGTAACTGTATAATTCAATCCTGAGTTAATTTCACCTTTAATTCTGGGTCTTAATTTCTCTATGATTCATTTTAACAGTTTTCTAAAGATTTTATTTTGGCATTCGAATTGACCAAACTTTTTAATGTTAAAATAAAAATGATCAAACAAATAATATTCATAATTGTTGTTACATACATCCCATCAATATTAATTACCCTCTCATTTAATTGTTCCACTTTCAGACTGCCTAATATGTTACCAGAGACCACATTTCTTCCATTGTAAAAATGTTCCCCATTTTTTAATGTGGGAAAAAATTTTCTTTAAATAATTTCACCCTTTCAGATATCTTGACTTACTAAATTTGTCGACTGCATAGAACACTAGAAGTCTGGGTGAATATCAAAGCAGCTACCTAGAGTGGTGGCAGTCTGAGATGGGAATCCAGAGAGAGCCTACCATCTACCAGGAGAAAGAAAACCAAAGAGAGTCCAGCCATGTACTCTAGCCTCTGTAGTGCAACCAGGCCTGGGCCAGGGGCCTTGTAAGCCTACAAGTGACTTTTTAATGAATTTTTGCCACATTGAGTGCCAATTGTAGACAAATTTCTAAATGGTCTTATTAAATAAAAAACACAGAGCCAGATATATGTGTGAAAGCCTTAGGGAGATCAGGGGAATCTGAAAAGCCACAGCTAATCTTCCCTCACCAATTCTGCAGTTTCCAAATGCCAGATACTTCCTGTCTACCCATGCCTATATGCCTTGCCATTCTGCCATCTGATTTGCTCTCTCTATTCAACTACATCACTTCCTCTTCCTGCCCAGCTCTGTCATTTTCTGTCTGTCTTTACAGACCTCCAGACCTCAATGCTTAACTAGTGTTGGAATTTAAGGCATTTGCTACCACATCTGGCTCTGTTTCCAATGTGGCCTTGAACACACAGAGATCTACCTGCCAAGTGATAGGATTAAAGGAGTGCACTAACACTGCATGACTTCTGTGTTGTGGCTGGCTTTTTTCTCTGATCTTCAGGCAAGCTTTATTTATTAAAGCACAAATAAAATATCATCACATTTCAGCACATATAATATATCACCACAGCAAATGTTTTTGCCAGAAACCACCTGGGGATGCAAGTTGCTCTAGAAAAGAATTTTGGTATTACAATTGTGTGAATGAAGAACTGTCTTTGTTCTTGAGTGCCCATCCTTTCCTGATTAAAGTGGGCTGTATTCTCAAGTTAGGTTTTTTTTTTTTAAAGATTTTTATTTATTATATATACACTGTTCTGTCTGCGTCAGATCTATTACAGATGGTTTGACACATGTGTTGCTGGAATTGAACTAGACTCTGAAGACAGCCAGTGCTCTTAACCGCTGAGCCATATCTCCAGCCCCAAAGATTTATTTATTTTATGTATTTTTTTTTTGGTTTTTTTTTTTGTTTTTTGTTTTTTTTTTTTTTTTTTTTTTTTTTTTTTTTTTTTTGTTTTTCGAGACAGGGTTTCTCTGTGTAGTTTGCGCTCTCCTGGACTCACTTGATAGTCCAGCTGCCTCAAACTCACAGAGATCCACCTGCTCTGCTCCGAGTGCTGGATTAAGCGTGCGCCACCACCGCCCGGCTCAAGTTAGGTTTTTATAAGAAATCTATAGCTCTACATTCAGAAAAGGTGTGAGTGAAGATTTAAAAGCAATTATAAGATATGCTTGGATTGGGTCAAGTTACCTAGAAAATTACAACTGGTGTTGATGGTATAAATGTCCTTTATGTCATACATCATAGTGCTTCTGACACCCAATTTACAGATGATACTGAGGAAGACACTTTTGTATATTTCCCAGGAAAACCACCATGCCTTAAAGATTTGATGATGATGATAAATAATAATTTTGCAAAAAAAATGATAGATAAAAATTTTGAAAAATTTCTGAGTACTGATATTAGATATTATAATCTCTATGCTTTTCCTTCTTTCCCCTACCCCCTCCAAGGTGTGTGAGGAGGCCAACATTGGGTATCTTTCTTAATTTTTCACCACCTTAAATTCGAAGACAGTATCTCTCATTGCAGCTGGGGATCACTGGTTTGGTAACATGATAAGAGCAGCAAGCCCCAGGGAGTTTCCTGTCCTTCCTAGCATCAGGTTTAGAGGGTTGTGCTATCAATGTTAAATCTTTTAGGTGGGTTCTAAGCCTGAGAATTCAGGTCTTCATGTTTTACAGTAACTGTGCTACCTACTAAACCATCTCCTCTACCAAGAGAAAGGATTTCACATGGGGAGCATAATTGCACAACTAATATATGACTATAGCTAGGCTTCCAACTTGGTGTCTTTTAGAAATAAGAGGGTGTGATCTTGCAGTGCGCAAAGGAGGAGAAGCACAGGTTAAAGCAGACCCTAAATAGTATGACTTCTTTTATAAGCAGAGCTGGGAGAAACTATCCTTAGTTTATTGGTATACATAGGTCAAGGGATGAGACTGATACTTGAAATAAGAATCACTTGGAATAAAACATGGAAAAAATAAATATTTTATTTAATCAGTAAATTATAAATCACGGAGAAAATATCGAAATAGGCACATGACTGAAACATAACTTTTTTAGGAATCTAATGACTTAAACGGGAATTTAAAGATGACAAGAAAGAATTTTAACCTCTGAAAGTCCTCCTAGATATAAAAATCATTTCACAGTAAATGGAGAAATGCTTTAAAAGACAGAATAAGCATAAAAAGTATGCGGGTATTTCAAGGATATTAGCTAGTTACAAGGTAGTTTTTTATAAAAATGTTCCATTAGGAATAAAGATCAAGTGTTTTCTACAGCAAATAATGATGGGATTTGATATTGGAGGTGTCATCTATGAAGACCACATGGTTATTGTGAGAAATAACACTTAACCTTTCTTTTGCGGCTGATGGAGGCCAATGCAGTATTTTATTATCAACATTGGCAGATGATTTATTACCACAGTTTCTACTCCAATAGAATCACATTAGGCTGTGCTGGGTGTATCATTTGTTATCTTCCATCCACCCCACACATACACACACCTTCTGCATGCATAATCTCTTTGTTCTGGCCATTTTTAAGTAGAGGAGGGTAAATATTTAAGTAATTATTCCAGATTCATTTGAAAGTTAAGAGACTAAGTCGACTCACTAAATACATTATGCCAGGCAATGTCTGACGTAGTCGTGAAGCTCTGGCTTCGGGGAGAAGGACTGTTACTCCTCTGAAGCGTCGGCTGTGCATAATGCTGCATTAGTGTAGACACAGCAGTGACACAGAATAAATCACAGGCACACTTTCAGATGGGAATAAAATTTTGTGGAATAAATTCAGGTCAGATAGCTTTCAATCGCTTCTGTTTTCAGAACTTACTCTCTAAAAAATCAGTCAAATTGTCTGAAATTGCTTGGCAGAGGTGCTGAGAATGATTCCCCTATCTTTCAACTAGTGTGATGACTTGACACTAATGTGCAAGCAAATTTAGGCATATCAAAATAGTTCTTTCCTCTAAAACTCTCTCATTTATTCATGTGTTTCTGATTAGTTTTGAAACTTTGGAAATAAAATTTTTGTTTCAATGCAAATGTGCTTTAATGATCAATGTTTTTTAATCCAGAATAAACTTGTTTCCAGTTGCTCTACTTTAGCCAATGATCATATATTAAGCACATAAAGTTTGCTAGGGAAAGTTTCTTCTGCATATAATGTCTTATCTGCAAGACAGAATCTGAATTTGATGATGTCCCAGAGTCTTTCTATATCTTTACTCATGCTTTCCATGGCAGATGAAATAATTTGTTTGATTAGTGAATATAGAAGTGCTTAAGTACGTGTGTGTTTTCCCCTGGTTTCTGCTCTTTGTGACAGTAGGAAAATGGATGCTGATTATCCATACTCTGCTGCTTTTTCAGGGGGAGCTGTACTGGCTGAAGCTTGAGTGGTTCTAATTCTGATATTTGCTACTCAGACTCCCATCTTTGTTTCTCATTTGTAAACTATATCTTCAAATATACACATTGTAAATTAAAATTGAACATGCTTGCTTTCCACCTAACCCATTTTCTACTTCTCAGAACTCAAATAGAAAATTGAAAGGAATGCAGTCAATTAACATTCTCTTCAGTTCCCCCATATTCTTTAGAAACATGTTTTTGTTCCTCAGCCATTTTAAGTGGATCATTTTTGTGAGCTCTTCTCATGGCCTGATTCCTTGCTTTTTATATATGTTGAATCAGTTTCATTATTTAATAAAAACATGGTAGAATTCCTCAAAATACATTGTCACTGGTTGACATTCATTAATCCTTCTGTTTTATTTGAATGACATGATGAATGCATCTGAACAAAGAATAATGCAGTTTGCAACTAGAAATGGATGCTAAGATGATTAAATAAATGAATAAATAAGTAAATAAATAACTAAGAACAGGGAGAAATGACATATTAAATTGTTTGATCATTAAATATTTATGGAGGAGCTGTGGTAGGGAGAAGTTGTTAATAGGATGAGGATCAAAATTCTGCATTTTCATCTACTATAATGGTAGATAAGTTCTGTTCATGCAGTATAGCATCCTTTAAAAACCCACTTTTTTCTGAAATAAATTTTAATTAATAGTCACTTTTTTTGCATGAAAATATCTAAATCATGGAGAATTTAAGAATTTTTTCTTTTTTTATTAAGACAATTTTTATTCACTTTACATACCAATCAAAGATCCCTCTCTTCCCTCCTCTGGCCCCTTCAGCCTTACCACCACAACCCACACCCCATTCCTTCCTACAAGAAGGTAAGGCCTCCCATGGGGAGTCAGCAGAGCCTGGTACATTCAGTAGAGGCAGGTCCAATCCCCTCGCCCTGCCTAAAGGCTATGCAAGGTGTCCATCATAGGTAGTGGGCTTCAAAAAGCCTGCTCATGCACCAGGCATAGATCCTGATCCTACTGCCAGGGGGCCCCTTAAGCAGATCAAGCTACACAATTGTCTTGCTTAAGCAGAGGGCCTAATCCAGTCCCATGGAGGCTCCACAGCTATTCTTTTAAAGTTCATGAGTTCCCACTAGCTTGGTTTGGTTGTCTCTGTAGGTTTTCTCATCATGATCTTGATGCCCCTTGCTCACAGAATTCCTCTTCTCTCTCTTCAACTGGACTCCTGGAGCTTGGCCTGGTGTTTGGCTGTGGATCTCTTCTACAGCTCCAGAGAAGCTAGCTAACAGGGAGGACCCAAAGAGGGATGCATGGATCGCCTTGAGAAGGAAAAATATGAGATCTACATGAGTAAACTGGGGATGAGGGGTGGGCAACGGAGGGTAGAGGAAAGGGCATGAGCACATAAGGGAATGGGATGGTCGAGCTGGAACAGGGATGGTGTGGGAGAGCAATGAAAGATATATCATGATAGAGGGAGACATCATGGGGTAGGGAGAAACTGAGTGTTAGGAAATTTCCCAGGAATCTGCAAGAATGACCCTAGCTTAGACTGCTAGCAATAGTGAAGAGGGTGCCTGAACTGGCTTACCCCAGTAATCAGATAGGTGAAAACCCTAACTGTCATCTAAGAATTTTTTTCTTAAGGTTTATGAAGTACGCTGCTGTTTCTCAAGTTCTTTCCAGAGTTCTTCAAGTCTGTGGAGAAAGCCTGACAAAAGGAGAAATTATGAAAGCCAGGTATGCTGTTGTTGTCTGTAATCCTGGCACAAAGGGTAAGAAACAGAGGAATCAGTTAAAGCCGACAAGCGTGATGACCTGAGTTCAATCGCTAAACTCCACATAGTAACACAACAGAACAGATTTTTGCAAATTGTCCTCTGTATCCCACAGTATACAATGTCATGCCTGCCACCACACATGAATATACATATTCACATATATAAATAAATACAGATAAAGAGAAAGAAAATGCATAGAAAGACAGTTATATTTTTGAGTTGAAGAGAACGTGGGATGAATTTTAGCTTACATATTTCTTAAAAATTTGAAATAACATACATAGTTGCACATGAATAGGTTGTGAAATCTGGACTAACTGCTGAAAATATACTTTCTCTCTCTCTCTCTCTCTCTCTCTGCGTGTGTGTGTGTGTGTGTGTGTGTGTGTGTGTGTATGCATATTTGTATTCAAGAAAGACACAGTATAGACTAGCAAATGGAACACACTGTCCTTAAACAGCAGATCTGGGAATAACATAGACCAAACCTCAGGCAAACAAAATATATCTATAACTATGCAAGTTCTGTAAATGTGGGGTAAGTGTGAAGTAATGGGTGTCATTTGGCTGCAAGGTGCAGTAAAGCAGATATATGTTGCCCTCAGTAGGATATTAGGACAATGATTTATTTCTACTATGGATAAAACTAAGGCAGTAAGGTTGAAGTACTAAAACAGACAATCCACAGTGAGAATAAAGCAGAATAAGAAGAATTCAAGAGTAAAATTAATTTCACATATTTTATTTTTATAAGACCCAATATAGCCCTTGTAAGAAAGAAAAGTGTCCAATGAATGCAAAAGAAAACATGCTTACCATTACTAAGAATAAAGGTAATTTTAAAATAAAGTGAACCAACAAAGTAAAACTAATAAACAAAACAAAGCTCTATGTTAACATTCCAGCTGATTGAAATTGAAGTGGATATTATCAAGAAAAACAGGCAATGTCACATATTTGTCATATTTGCCCGAGGAAAGGGACTTGCCATGCTTTGAGGATGTGGCTTAGTGCGACCACTGTAGTTGGTATGGTAATCCTTCAAATGTTTAAAAGCAAAGATGTTATTTGTTCTGAATGGTGCATGACATCATCTGAGGAGTCTGTGTGTACTCACCTCCGATACAGAGGATATCTACAGACAGAAAAAATGTATTGAAGTGTTCTGTCGGGGGGAGGGGGTTATTTTGGTTACTTACAGTACCATGAGTGATTGGATATGTGACTCACTGGAGTCCACTGTATACCATGGAGTCATTGTACTACTGAGGAATCCTGACTTCCTCCAGTAATCATTACTACTTATATGTGCTTTAAGGAGCAGGTGCTGAGTATTTTTTAACTCACTGGCTGCTGGTTTTATAAAAGAAAACAGTATATTGTCGATTAATTCTGAATCAAGAGTAAGAAAAACTGTGCTGGAGGAAAGGCTCATCAGTAAAGCAACACAACTTTATAAAAGAATTTTAGAGATTGTAAATGTTTGCAAGGACTAAATTGAAACAAAATAATAGTGGAGAGACTGATAGAATACAGATAGCTAGAAGAAAGAAAAGTATTGAATACATATAGTAACAAACAAATTAATATACAAATAGTGATGGTCAGATTAAACAACCTAAATTTAAGGGCATATGTCCAACCTAGAATTAAATGAGTTTAGACAAATGTGTTTCCAGTGGCAAAGGAGGGATAGAAAGATAATATTTATATACATGTTAATCTATAGGACAAATACATTTCTTAAACCATTACAAATTATATAAAAGTGTCTAGAGCATAGAATTCCCTGTACATTATAGCAATATTTTTATTGTAGATTGTTGGTTTTTTCATTTCTAGAAATTAAAACAAGGAAAATTTATGCATAATTTCAATCATACATCAATAAATAGTTTATCTGGACAATGACTGAAATGCATGTGTTTGTCTAGATCCAGAATAAGCATATCTTTTACTTCTCTAATTATTACAAAGACACTGTACCTGGTAAGATCTGCTATTCCTTTTAGAAATAATTAACACACTTCAATAATCTAATCTAAGGAAGTCATCTAAGTATGAAAAGTTTCTGATACAAGGAATAATATGGGAAAAAAGGTATTATAAATTTACAATGAAGTAAAAATAATTGAACTATTATGTGGTATTTAAATTCACAAGACAAAAGCCTTCACAGACATACATAATAAAAATTTGATTCTGAATAAAAGTAAATGATTATAAATGGACACAGCACATTTTATTTTCAAAATCAAATCCAGAAGAGAGTTAAGTATTTTATTGGGAATATCCTTGCAGAGTTTACCAGAAGACAGTCTTAATTACTTTTATATTACTTTACAGTGCATTATCATCAAATATGCATGGTTGTTTTATTATCTATCATCACTCTCCCAGCTCTGATCTATATATTTATTTTTATTATAGAGATAATAATTTACCTTTCTCCTAATCTTTCAGTGTAACAGCTCAAATCCTGGTCAAAACCTAGAAGGATAATTTTCAAGGCATTTGAACAGCAACTATGATTTAGAGCGAATTAGTTGCTACGGCAATCTTGCCCCAAGGGACGGGCTTCAACATGACCCCACATGCCATCAAATAAATCACATAAAGATATGTGCTCAAAATAAGTCAGCTCTTCACCTTAAATGTGTGAACAATTTTGCATATCCATAATTGTCAATATGGCACCCTTCAGGATACGTTAGAATCTCTGGGCAGAGAGCCAATCAGCCTTATGTTCAGTTCTGTGTGAGCCAGCTGGACATCTGACAGGTGCACTGTGCTACTTAACTGCTGTCATGCACACTCTTTAACCCTCAAGTGACTCTGGTGTTCTGAAATGGTTCTCAAAGGAACAGGTCCTGACCCAGATGGGTAAAGTGTAACATGGTTATCTTACAGTGATGGGAGCACTTGTATTATTAACATTGCAAAACTGGCTGTGATAAGTCTGGAGGCTCTGCCAAATGCTCACTTGTGGAGAAGTCTGCCCTTTGATTCTAATCTTTACAGATGTGATTGATAAGACAAAATGACATCTTACACCAGACTTCATCAAAAACTACTGATGTGAACTGCAAGTTGACACAAGTCTATCATACAGGAGGCCTTATATTTGTATATTAAATTTCCTTATATTTGTAGACATTTGCAAACCAAATACATTGCTAATCCATATCTCATGCAGAACTATCAACAGAGAAATGTTTACCAGGGGAAAAATGAGAAAATAATTAATCCAAGTTAAAAAACAATATTAACCTCAAAAGACACATAACTATTGAGCACCTGTTGTTGATGATATTATTTGAATTTGTGGCAGAAAAAGTCTCCTGCAATGCTTTAAATAGAAGTACTTGTCACTTCTACTCATGATGAAATGAATGTACCCTTTTTTTAAAAGACTAGAATAGTAGTAGAAACAGACTCTATGTGGTTATAAGGAACACATGCATTCTATGTCCGGCCATATAGTTGCTATGAGCTACAAATAGACTGGGTACTAGGTTAAAAAGCAACTTATTATTCTGTCCCTTTACACAATAATTTCAACTTTGGTAGATTCCTAAAATTTTTCCAAGAAAAGTATTGAAATGTGTGTATGTATATATATATATATATAAAAAAAAAATATATATATATATATATATATATATATGTATGTATATGTATATATGTGTGTGTGTGTTTATACATACACACATTTGCTTTTATTGTCCAAAATAAACTGAAAATAATCCAAATGCTTATGACAGGCAAATTGGACTGCATATATATGTGCATATATACATATGTGTATATGTATAAATATATATGTGTATGTATTTGTGTATGTATACATATATATATACAATATGTTGTTGTATGTATGTATATATACATATATAATGAATTGGGAACATTTTTGTACATGGATATAGGTTAATATTAAAATATTTTAACTCCTGCACTAATATGACTACTATACTACCATTGAGAACACAGAAAGAGGGTAACTACAAATAGAAATGAATATATACACATTACACATGTATAATAGAGTTTATGGTTTGCAAATGAAAATACTAGCAGAAATTAATGAAATTGTCCTACAGATCAGAAAAAAATATGACATGTGGGAAATGAAATGATGTTGTATATCTTTTGTGGTCATGTTAGAACTTAGACACCTGAATTTGTTTCAGTATAGAGAAAAATTAGTGAAAAGTTTCTAAAACTGGAAAACTTGAAATGAAAACCAACTAATTTCTTTATCATTTAATCTAATGATGATTGTGCTGATCTTATTTTTAATTTAATTTAATTTTATCTTACAATATAATTTAGTTCTACATACTAGCCACAAATTCCCTTGTTCTCTCCACTCCTGGTCCCCTCCCCTTCCCCCTAGGCCACCCCCCATTCCCACCTCCTCCAGGGCAAAGCCTTCCCCAAGGATTGAGATCAACCTGATAGATTCTGTCCAGGCAGGTCCAGTCCCCTTCTCCCAGGCTGAGCTAAGCGTCCCTGCATAAGCCCCAGGTTCCAAACAGCCAACTCATGCACTGAGCACAGGACCCGGTCCCACTGCCTAGATGCCTCCCAAACAGAACAAGCTAATCAACTGTCTCACCTATTCAGAGGGCCTGATCCAGTTGGGAGCCCCTCAGCCTTTGGTTCATAGTTCATGTGTTTCCATTCGTTTGGCTATTTGTCCCTGTGCTTTATCCAACTTTGGTTTCAGTAATTCTCACTCATATAAACCCTCCTCTTTCTCGCTAATTAGACTCCCGGAGCTCCAAAAGTGGGAGTAATGAAGGGCGAAGGTCTAGGGAAAGAGAGCCTGTGGGAGCGGGAGATCCTAGCTGGATCAAGAACAGAGAGGGAGAACAAGGAATAGGAGACTATGGTAAATGAAGACCACATGAGAATAGGAAGAAGCAAAGTGCTAGAGAGGCCCACAGAAATCCACAAAGATGCCCCCACAGAAGACTGCTGGCAATGGTCGAGAGACAGCAGGGACTGACCTACTCTGGTGATGGGATGGCCAAACACCCTAACTGTCGTGATTGTGCTGATCTTAAAACATGGTAATCTACCAAATAATTGTCACTAGGATGGACATATTGTAGTTCAAAAGAATGACAAGATATCTCAAACAGTATTCAGTAATTTTATTTATTGTATTAGATTAATCACACATGTTGAAGGATGACAGCTTCATTTTTGCTCATGGTTTCATGCAGATTTCACCTATGGTAACAGGGAAGGAATGGAGGGGTATACAACTCTCTCCGTGGTAGAGGGAACAAGAGGCAGTAGCAGTACCTAGTGGATTATGACGCCAAGTGTGGACCACAACACAGGTGGGTACAGTTTTTCAAGCCCTTTGTTGGTGACTTGTTTTGGCTATGTAGACTCTGAAATACAAAGGTTCCTTAACGCGCCAGAAGAAAGCCACCATCTGTGAACCAGGAATTCAAATATGTGAGCCTGTGTAAATGCTTGAAATTAAAAAGGTTACCTTAATAATATTAGTATTATTGTTTGCAAAGCTTAAGGATAGATAAGCAAATAGAACATAAAAAGACCATAGTTGGAGAAACAAGTAATTGTAATTATTTTGGTGATGCTGTTTTAAAAAGATTTTCAGTTTAAGGACAAAGGCAGGAAACAAAGCAAAATAATGAAGAAATACTTTATTTGAATATAAATGTGAATCTTCAGTGCTCATTTTCTAAAATAAATACATAGTTTATAGATGGTAAATTGAAATAGTACATTTTCAGTGGCTATGTAAAAATAGAGAAGTCAAACTATGGTTCCACCTTGCCATTTTGCCACCTTCAATGAAATAATGTTGCCACAATCTCTAGGGCAGTGTTTCTCAACCTGTGGGTCGAGACTCCTTTGGGGGTCACTTATCAGATATCCTGCATATCAGATATTTATATTATGATTCACAACAGTAGCAAAATTACAGTTATGAAGCAGCAATGAAAATAATTTTATGGTTGGGGGTCAGCACAACATGAAGAACTATATTAAAGAGTTGAAGCATTAGGAAGGCTGAGAACCACTGCTCTAGTGGATGTTAAAACATCATATACCAGGCTGAAACATAGCTTTGTAGCAGAGAAAGATAGAGTTGAAAAGATATCTTATGTTTCATAAGCCTTTAAAAATAAACAAACCCCAAAAAACAACACAAATAAACTAAATCTAGCCTGAACGAGATATTTGATCTAATCAAACTATATGGTAATAAAGAGAATGAGCAAATTTAATAAAACTATATTAAATGATATTATTTAACTCATACAAAACATTAAGGGAATTATAGAAGGTAAATTAAGGAAGAATTATTTCTTTATACAAGTAAGTAAAATTAAGCTAAAGAAAGTATAAAATAAATGCAATGTGTGGGGTTTTTGACTATGAAATGAAAGGGCAAAATACTTAGACATATGTGTAACATGAATCTTAAATGGTCTTATTAATAAAAAAAAAAAAACTCAGGAACCAGGTATTGGGGTGAATTCTGAAAGGTCAGAGAAGCAGAACAAGCCACAGCTAACCTCACCTCACCAACTTCTCAGCTGACCCTGTTTCCTCAAACTGGAAGCCTCTGAGTCTTCATCTGAATGCATCTTACCTGAACTGCTGCTAAAAGCTTCAAAGCTTAAAAACCTCTAGTTCCTGGTCCTCATGCCTTATATACCTTTCTGCTTCCTGCCATCATTTCCTGGGATTAAAGCATGTGTCTTCCCCAAGCAAGACATGAGATCTCAAGTGCTGGGATCAAAGATGTGTGTCACCATGCTTGGCTGTTTCCAGTATGGCCTTGAACTCACAGAGATCCAGATGGATCTCTGCCTCCAGAATGCTAGGATTACAGGCGAGTGCTACCACTGCCTAACCTCTATGTTTAATATAGTGGCAGTTCTGTTCTTTGACACCCAGATAAGTTTATTGGGGTGCACAATATATCAACCACACTTGTCAAACTTGAGGGATATTATATTTTATGATCATTTTGCCTTTGTTTAGTTCTCAAAAAGGGGATTTAAGCATGTTGGTTTCAACAAAACATTAGAAGAAAGAGCTCACAAGGGATGCACAGCATAACTGCATCACAGGAGAGAATGCTGCCTTAATTATTATATTGGTAGGATCTCTTTAGTAAAAAATTAAATAAAATCCATGAAGTGTTAAATCATTTTGAATTTCACTGTTCATATTATGTCTATTTTCTACAAAGTGTTTTATTAACATGCCTTCTTAACATACTTATTATTTCCATTACCAATATGCATTTTGTCATTCCAACAAATAATGTTATGATCTTCAAAAGTCACTTCTTAAAGGAACACTCAGTAGTACTATAAAAAGATGCCTAAGAGTGAATGTACTCCCAGCTTTGTCAAGGGACATGATGTCCTAATAATTCCTGCATGTCAACAGCACTGGTACACAGCATTTCATAGGACAGATACAGTCATCAGCTATGCTACAATTTAATCATGTGGGACTGAAACCCATTCAAAGACTACATTTAAAAAGCTTCATAAGAAAATCTTCCTATTCTCATGTGGTCTTCCATTATCATGGTCTCTAAGGATGTGGAGCTAGGGGAACTCTCCTCCACTGCTGGTGGGAATGCAAGCTTGTGCAGCCACTATGGCACTTTCTTAGAAAATTGGGAATCAATCTCCCCCAAGACCCAGTTATACCTCTCTTGGGCATATACCCAAGGAATACTCAATCATACCACAAGGACACTTGCTCAGCTATGTTCATATCAGCATTGTTTGTAATAGCCAGAACCTGGAAACAACCTAGATGCCCTTCAGCTGAAGAATGGATAAATAAAACATGGTACATATACACAATGGAATACTACTCAGCAGAGAAAAACAATGACATCATGAGGTTTGCAGGCAAATGGATGGATCTAGAAAAAAATCATCCTGAGTGAGGTAACCCAGACTCAGAAAGACAAACATGGTATGTACTCACTCATAGGAGGATACTAGATGTAGAACAAAGATGACTAGACTGCTACTCACAACTCCAGGGAGGCTACCTAGAAAAACAGGACCCCAAGAAAGACACAAAGAAGCAATGTGCCAGAGAGGTCCACAGAAATACAAAAAGATACTTCCAATAGACCACTGGCAATGGGTGAGAGAAAGCCCGAACTGACCTACTCTGGTGATAAGATGGCCAAACACCCTAATTGTCATGCTAGAAATCTCATCCAATGACTAAGGGAATCAGATGCAGAGATCCACAGCCAGGCCCCAGGTAGAGCTCTGGGAGTCCAATTGGCTAGAAAGAGGAGGGTTTGTATGAATGAGAATTGTTGAGACCAAGATTGGAAAACGCACAGGGACAAAAAGCCAAACAAATTGTAACACATGAACTATGAACCAATAGCTGAGGAGCCCCCAACTGGATCAGGCCCTCTGGATAAGTGAGACAGTTGATTAGCTTGAACTGTTTGGGAGGCATCTAGGCAGTGGGACCAGGACCTGTCCTTAGTGCATGAGCTGACTGTTTGGAACCTGGGGCTTATGCAGGGACGCTTAGCTCAGTCTGGGAAGAGGGGACTGGACCTGTATGAACTGAATCTATGGGAGGGAGGGGGGAGGACAGGGAATCTGTGGCTGATATGTAAAATTAAATTAAATTATAAAATAAATAAATAAGAAAATCTTACATTGTTAGGGTTTTTAAAAAATAATTATTAGTATTCTTAGAGACTCACAACAAAGCAAACTGCATTTGTCATATACAAACAAATTCCTAGTGTTACACCTTAGGATTAGTGACCAAATTAGCAAACTCTTATGCTTTACTCAGCATTAGGGAATATTGCATGTGCTATAATGTTGGTAGAAAATAATTTAAAAGTTAAAAATACATACATCGTAAGCTGGATATAAGCTTTGAGGAAAGCTCTGTTATTCCACAAATTAATTTTTAATTAATTAATTAAATGAAAAATTGGGAGATTTCGATCATTCTGCACTGCATTAGTTACTTGTTACTTTTGTAACATACAAAATAGGTTACAAAAGAAACTTAAGGAAGGGAAGGTTTATCATGGCTTACTATTATAGGGGAGGCACTTTATAACGGTAGAAATCCATGATTCCAGGAAATGGGTCAGATAGATGGTCATGTAGCATCTGCAGTCAGGAATCAGAGAGAAAGGACTGTGGGTCCTCAGACTATTTCCTCTTTACTATTCAGCGCAGGACCCCAGTACATACAATGGTGCTATCAAAAAATAAGGTTAGTACTCAATCAGTCAGATCTACAAAATCCCTTCTACATGTGCAGGGCCACAGGCTTGTGTTATAGGGGATTCTAGATATTGTCAAGTTGATGATATTAACTATGATGTGTGCTAAATCTCACTTTATAAAAATATAAAAAAGTACTGAATGTGTTTTCTATCAGTATGACAAACTACTTAACACACTGCATTTGTTCTATAATTTTTAAAGATTTATTTATTGTGTTTTATGCACACAAGTGCTTTGCTTACATGCCTGTATGTGCACCATGTGCATGCCTGGTGGATCCCCCAGGGAAAAAGGATTACTTATGGTGATGAGCTACCATGTACATGTTGGGAATTGAACCTGAATCTTCCATAAGAGCAACAATGCTCCATTACTCATTGTTACTAAATTTTCTGATTTATACTCTCAGTTCCCAGGTGCTTTCTCCAACAAGAAACCAGTATAACATCATGCACAGTGATTTTTCTCATTACTGTATGTGTGAGCCCTGACGTGGTCTAGGTGCTTTAAGCACAACTAAAACGAGATGAACCCATGATTACAATGACACAAAGAGAGGAAGTAAATTGACTTGCTTATTATTACTGAAAGTAAGCATAATTGCTACACCAAAAATGACAAGATGTCTCCAAATCCAAACCCTGGTGTAAGATGGAGTAGCAAGCAATATGAACTGAAGGAAATGCCAGCAGAAAAAAATTCTAAATCTTTTTCCTCCTTAGAGTAATCATTCTGGGATGCTTAAGTGTCATTTTAATTGTGAAATTCATCTTTGATGTGTGATTAATCAGAGTTCTTGAGGAAAATAGAGGACATAATCTTAAGTGTGACAGCTGCTCAGTGCTTGAAGATATCAATTATATTTGTCCCTCAGGCTTTGAGAAGCTGAGCATTCCAAGTTCCCTCAAGTGCTTCAGATGTCGCTTTGTCATAGTCTCATGTTGTTCTCTGTCTTTCTCAAAATATAGCTCCCAGAGCCACACTAGCATTTCCTCTGTGATGAGACCATCTTGTGTGGAAGGCACATCCTCCTCTGTGCATTCATGCTTTCATTAATGCATCATGTTCCATTTGCGACTTAACCTCCCTTCCCCATAGTGATTGCACCAGACTTACGACAACTGAATTCTCTATATCTTCTTATATTGTTTTCTCTAAAAGATGTACTCACTGCTCTATTGTTATGTAACCCATTTTTATAAAATATTGATTTATATTAATTACTAGAAAATATACTTATTCAAACTACATGTATAGAATGGCTGATAGATTATCAATCATATTCTGCACTAGATAGTTAAAGAAGAAAAAGAATCATTTATTCACTGTTTTCACATAACTATTTTCAAATGTATAATGTAGAAAAAAAGGCAAAACACAGAAAATATATTTTAAAATTAAATAAAAATATTAAGCAGATCAACACTCATAGACATGTGAAAGTGAGACTGCCTTTTAGGGACATCGAAAAGAAGTTGATACTGGTTGAAAAACACAAGCCATGACAGGAATCTACTAGAGTTTGCTGCTGAATAAAAATGCCCACAAATATATTGACATGTTTATACCAAGAAGTGAAGTTTATGTTTTCACATCTTGAATCCAGGGTCATTCTGAATGCCTTGACCAATGCAAATGATGGAAGAGAGATTTCAAGTTTCCGGGTACTTTCAAAGATGGCTTTCTATGGCTGATCTCCCTCACTTGGCTCTAAGAAGCCACTGCTGTTATTGTTCTAGAGGTAAGGCTCAGCAACTACTAGAAAGAGACCATGAGCCAACTAAGGCAGCTCTTTTCCCATACTGAAGTTGTGGCCTCTGCAGTGAACCATATTCACACAATAATATGCCTTCCAGTGTTTATATTCCATTCAATGTGGAAACGAATTGATCAGCTAAGTGTAGCCTGTAATTTTTATGTTTTAAAATAATGATCATGTAAAGTCACTGAATTTTTTGTTATATTTATGTTGTAATATATATCTTGAAAAACACCGGAGGATGGGACATTCATGAGGGAGACAGTAATATGTGCCAATTCTTAAATGTGAAGGATCTTGGCTATTTGAGATTTCATGGACCAACAGTAGCTCTTTTGCATACCCGTAGGAAAGGGCTTCTGACTAAGGAAAAGGAGAGTTGCCTGGAATCTTATAAAGATTTAAGTAGATTCATTGTTTATATATAGAGCTTACTATATATGAATACAAGAATCAATCACCCTGGGAGAAACATGGGTGATCCTCCAAGAACAACAAAGAAGTTGGTATAGTAGTCTCAAAAAGACAGGAGTGTTGTGCATCTGACTTTGGGACTGAAATATTAAGAGTTCATATCTGCATAGAGAGGGTGTGGTCTGTGGTAGAGAGGACATAAGTAAGTGATCAGAATAGAGAGAATAGGACACTTAACTGAAGCAAAATTAAGGGTAAAATACACTTAAAATGGAAGAATTCAGCTGGGCGGTGGTGGCGCATACCTTTAATCCCAGCACTTGGGAAGCAGAGCCAGATAGATCTCTGTGAGTTCGAGGCCAGCCTGGTCTATAGAGTGAGTTCCAGGAAAGGTGCAAAGTTACACAGAGAAATCCTGTCTCAAAAAAAAAAAAAATGGAAGAATTCTCCTTTGTATTAAAATGAGACTGAGATGTTCAAATGAAAATATTATACAGATACCAAAATATTAGCAATCAATGCTCTCCTATGACTCTTCTAAGCAGGAACTTTAGAGGAAGCAATAGGAAAACAGTCATAGCGGATAATGTTCTTGAATTTTTGGCATCTCCTAGGCAATCAGAAGATATGGCCAAGAGGTAACTACTAATGAGCTTCAAAGTCATAAATGTTGAAAAGAAGAATGACTCAGAAATGAAAAACGGAAATGAAAACCTGATGTATTGGGAGTGTTATTATAATTGATGGTATAAATTCAAAAATTCTTTTTATTTCCAGATGAATGTTGATTTTAGTAGTGTCTATTGAATTTGTTGACATAGAAGATCACAGTGATAACTTAACAATTCAGAGTACTGGTAAAAGACAGACATGGGTAGAGAAAGATGAAGTGGGTATTAGTCCATTGGATTCAATTATAATAGCAAGCTTTGAAGGACAAGGAAATAACTGGCAAAATTCAAGTCTAAATGGATCAAAGACCTCAACATATAATCAGATACACTGAATATAATAGAAGATAAAGTGGGGAAGAGCTTTAACATGTTTAACAAAAGACATCTTCCTAAACAAAACACTGATAACACAGGCACTAAGAACAATAATCAGTAAATGAGGCTTCATGAAACTGAGAATCTTCTGTAAGACAAAGAACACTGCCAATCAGGCAACATGACAGCTAACAGAATGGAAAACATTTTCATTTACTCCATGTCTGACAGAGGTTAATATCCAAAATATATGAAGAACTCAAGGAACTAGATATCAACAAACCAAATAATAAAATTTTTAAAATGGGGTACATATATAAACAGACAATTCTCAATAGAGGAATCTCATATGCCTCAGAAACACTTAAATGTTGAACATCCTTAGCCATTGAGGAAATGCAAATCAAAATTACTTGGTGATCTCATCTTATACCTATCGGAATGGCTAAGATAAAAACCACTAGTAACAGCTCATGCTGGTGAGCATATGGAACAAGGGAAATTAAATACTCCTCCACTGCTGGTATAAGTGTAAACTAGTACAGCCACTATGTAATTCAATAGAGAGATTCCACAAAAAATTGGGACTTAATCTAATTCAATACTCAGCTATAACATTCTTAGGCATATATACAAAGGGTGTTCCATCCTACCACAAAGATGTAAATGAAGGCAGAGTTTTTCTGTCCTAACTGCCTTGTCCTAAATAAACACACAAAAACTTATGTTAACTACAGAATGCTCCACTGGTAGCTCAGGCTTATTACTAACTAGCTCTTACATTTAAATTAACCCATTTCTATTAATCTATGTATTGCTATGTATTCCATGGCTTTACTGGTCCTCTGGCATCTTGCTTCTTAGGTGGCTCTCTTGAGTCTCTCTTGTCTCCATCCTTCTTCATCCCACCTAACTTCCTGCCTGGCTACTGGCCATTCAGTGTTTTATTAAACCAATTTGAGTGACAAATATTTACAGTTTGCAAGAGGATTATTCCATACTACAGGGACCCTTGCTCAACTATGCTCATTGCAGCTTTATCCATAATAGCCAGAAACTGGAAACAACCTAGATATCCCTCAACTGAAGAATGGATTTTAAAAAATGTGGTACATATACACAATGGATTATTACTCAGCTGGTAAAAACAGTGACAACATGATATTTGCAGGAAAATGGATAGAACTAGAAAATATCAGCCTGAGTGAAATAACCCAGGCCAAGAAAGAGAAACACAGTATGTACTCACTTAAAAGTAGATACTAGTGGCTAAGTAAAGGATAATCATGCTACAATCCACAGACCCAGAGAGGCTAAGAAACAAGGAGGGCTCAAGGGGAGGGCGATGCATGGATCTTCCTGGGAAGGAAATATAGAACAGTTCTTGCAGGTGCATTGGGGTGGTTGGAGATGCAAATAGGAGATATCAAGTGTGTGTGGGGGAATAGAAGAGAATACTGAGAGAGACAATTGGAATTGGGGGCAATATAGAAACCTAGTGCAGTGAAAACTAGGAGAATGACACTAGTGAAATCTCCTAAGAATAGGGCATGCAGAGCACTAACTGGCCACCTTTTATAATCAGGCTAGGCAGTGGGACTGGAACATCAATGCAGAACATCCACAAAACCTTACACCTAAAATCTATCTTGGCTGTAAGATGTGCTGGGGTAATGGTGGTACAGAACTTGTGGGACTGGCCAGTCCATGGCTGGTCCATCTTAAGGCCCACTCCAAGAGAAGGTGTCCATGCCTGATACTGCCTGGTTGTCTGGGAACTACAGGGAAGACAGTGCAGAGACCCAGCATAGAACTAAGTACTACTGGGGGAAAAAAGGCAATGAAACGATTCCTAATGATTTTCTGCTATACTCCTAGATGGGTACCTAGCCCAGTAGTCATCATAGGGGTGGCATATAGCAAGTGATGGGAGCTGATGCAGAGACCCACACCCAAGCACTAAGCAAAGCCAGGAAACTCACTAAAAGACCCAGAGTGTAGGAGCCAGAGGGGTCTAGGACACCACAACAACACAGCTCACACAATCAATAAACGGAGCTCATAGAGGCTCATAGAGACTAAAGTGACAATCACTGTGCCTGCGTGTGTCTGGGCTAGGTCCTCTGCATACATGTTGTGATTTTTTTTTAGCTTGGGGATTTTGTGAGACTCCTAACAGTGGAAGTTGGAGTGTCTCTGACTCTTACCTGCACTTGAGCCCTTCTTTCTCCTACACGGTTGCCTTGTCCAGCCTTGATAAGAAGATTTTTGCCTTATCTTATTGGAACATGTTAGGACATCTTCAGGGGATATCTCTGGGAGGCCTGTCTTTTTTCTTGAAGGGAAACAGAGATCGAGTGGGTCTGGGGAAGAGGGAAAGTGGGGAGAGGGACTGGGAGTTGTGGAAGGAGGGGAAAATTGTGGTTGTGATGTAATGTATGAGAGAAAAATTAAAGTTTAATAAAATAAGTAAACCTTACTTAGAACATAAAGTATTTGAATATGACATCAACATGTAATTTTACACTTGATCAATGTGATACCTAATATATATGGCCATGAACATGGTAAACAGGGTCAGTTACTAAAGACAAGATCAATGGTGTGTTAATTCTTACAATGTTGGAACGTCATCTGAAGCACATGTGGAGACACGGCTGACTAAGAGGTTTCTTCCATTTTGAGTGCATTGAACAAATAGAGATATTATTATTATTATTATTATTATTATTATTATTATTAATTGATGGTTGGCTTATTATTTGATGAATTCAAAGTAGGGAAAGAAAAGTCTGACTTTTAAAGTTCTAATGTTTTCAACAGGGGAAATGAGAAATTACTTTGTGAAGATGTCATAAAATTATGTCCTGTAGCATCAAACTCACACAGAAAATTGGCAAACGTGGTTACTTCACTGGTTTCTGTCTATAGATTTTATTTCAGTATCTTTTGGGTAGTCACAATTTGAGTAAATTCATCACTATTATTTCAGGCTCAAAAAACACTCCATCAAAGGCAACAGTAAAAGGCTGTGCTGTGACTATTTCGCATTAGTGTATGAATCTCAAATAGCTTCTGATTTTATGCATTTATTTCTATAGTGGGAGTAGGGAAAGGACATAGAGCCCTAGGGAAAGAGAAATTCAATATCATTTCACACTCATTAACCATATAAAACCAGATGTCATGATCACTTCTGCAGAGAAATGACAAGAACAATGAATGATTAGGAATACAGCATTTGATTAATGACTCTATTTTAGTTGGCTAAAATCTTCTAGGTAATTTCACTCTCTGCTGCTGGAATACACTACATCATCTTCTGCCTTAGCTAATATGCATGTTGTATTTTTATTTTTTCAGGGTAAATTTCCTACATTAAAAATTATGGATTTTATTTATATCAGCTTATATTGACTGTGAGTATATTTGAGATGGATGTTATCTATTGTCAAGAAAAGTGAAAATACTTTTTAAAGAAAGATTATTTTATTATTTAAAAAGTCTTAGGGTTGGACCTAGAAAATGACTCAGGGCATACAGCACTTGCTGCATGCACTGGTATGCTTTCTGTTGATGAACTAATGCAAATTTAGGGGTATGTATTTCACCTTTTGTTTTGCTTGTTTTATAATATTTTTATCAATTTTCTTCTTTCCTTTTACTATACCAACCCCTGTTCTCACTCCCTCTCCTTCTCCTGCTCCCCTACCTACCCCCATTTCCTCCTCATAGAAGTTAAGGCCTTCCTAGAATAGTTAACACAGGCTGGCATACCAAGATGGGGTGAGACCTAGCCCCTTCTCCCTTCATCAAGGCTGAGTATGCCATCACACCATAGGGAATGGACTCTAAAAAATCAGTTCATGTACCCAGGATAAGTCCTGGTCCCATTGCCAAGGGACCCACAAACACATCAAGCCATGCAAATTTCACCCATGTTCAGAGGGCCTACTTTGGTCTCTTGCAGGCTCCCTAGCTGTCAGTCCATAGTCCATGAGCTCCCACTAGCTTGTGTCAGCTATCTCTGTGGTTTTTCCCATCTTACAACATACAGTCCATCACAGATTGAAGCTATGGCGGGAACTCAACACTGCTTCCTGACCTACTTCAATTGGCTTGCTCAGCTACATTCTAATACATCCCTATACCAATTCACTATTTAAAAATGCCCTTGACATGCTTCCAGGCCAACCTAATGAAGGCTATTCCTCACATGAGATTTCTTCTTCCCAGGTATGTGTATATTTGTGTCAAGTTGATGCCTGAACCTAACCTATACATGCATGAAGACATCAGGTTGGATCCCAACACACATGTGAAAGCCATGCATGGCTGTTCACATCTCTAATCCTATCACAAGAGGTTTGGAGATAGAAGGATCATGATACGAGCTGGCAGTCCAGTCTAGCGGAAACATTAACTATGAATACCAGTGAGAGACTCTGTCTGAAAAATATCATGAAGAAATGATTGAGGAAGATACCTAATGTTGACTTCCGGCCTCCAAGTGTACTCTCATGGGCAGGTACACACACACACACACACACACACACAACACAAACACAAACACACACACACACACACACAGAGAGAGAGAGAGAGAGAGAGAGAGAGAGAGAGAGAGAGAGAATAGATAGATAGATAGATAGATAGAGAGAGAGAGAGAGCTTAGGTTTATCGATAATTGAATTATTTTAGCTAAAATGCCTTAAAATCTTGCTTATTATACATTTTAGAAAGATGAATTTTTTATTCTGAGATACACTATAATTAATAAGAAAAAGAAAATGCAAAATGAAGCACGTTCTTTGTCAACCTATGCATTTCAAATAACACTGGAAAAATAGAGCACAGAGCAAGCATTTTTCTATGAGGTGAATTGGCACTAAGTTCCCATTCCAGAGTTGACATTTCTGTGGCTCACAGAACTGTCATCTCTGCTTTTCCTTTGAGCAGCACTACATTTCCAAATTTTCTGCTACAAGCACAAAACAGGGTTCCGTGCTTAAATACACAGATGTTTGTTTTTCTCACAGATGCACCAACCACTAAGAAGAACTTGTAACAATGGATAAACCTGTCAAAATATTTGCCTTTCATGGAGAAGATAAAGATAACTTATTTTTTAAAATGATTACTCCTTTTTGTACCCTCATGAATTGAGTTCTTTGCAAGAAGATTAGACAATCTCAGAGACTACAAAGCAAGTCATTTCAGGGAAGGGCATATCAGAAATAGGAGAAAGTTGAATATTGTACAACTCTGTTTATCTGAAAAAAAAAATACTCTGATTATACTACGGGAGAATATGTTTGCTTCCCCAGATGCTTGTTTATCTTTGATTCATACAAAAATCACTTGTTCTTTCCTTGTGGGAATGTGCTGAACCTACAACCTACTTAAATAAAGGTTGGGAGCTTCTCACTGAGCTCTATTCTTCAGGCTTAAGCACACTGAAGGCCACAACTTAAGAGTGATAAAACCAAGGCTCCTCAGACACTCATATTCTAGTCAAATACTTATTAATAAGTAAGTTGGTGAGTTAATTAGTTAAATTTTCATTTCTATTGCATCTCATCTCTAAAAGTTAAAATTAAATCATAGTGATACTTTACTCAGATTTAGTGTTAGGATTCAATAATTCAGTAGAATCTTATGGAGATAACATTTAACATCATGACTTTATTATTTTCATATAAATCACAAAAAGAAAGGTAACAATGATGTACAAATTGGAACCTATAGGTTCACATTCTTAGAATATCTTCACTGTGAGAAGGTCATTTGTTCTAGTATAGAAAATTTACCTAGATATATGTGGTTTTCATTTTCGTGTAAGACCAAACTTGTAGTGTCCTGATTCTCAATTTAGTTTACATATAACTTAAAGAGACCACACTACAATAGTAATGCAGTGCCCTTCAGCAAGATAATGGGAATTTTAATTAGCTCCTTATTAAGGATAATTTGGCTCTTTAGGTGTCTTTATATTTTATTAAAATATTATTATTGAAATACATTAATTTATGAACCCCTCTACATGCAAAAGCATGGAACTTCTTAGAATACAGTTACACCAAATGAAACTCAGCAAGCAGGAACATATGCCTGGTCACATTAACAAATGATGCCAAGAAAGACTGTAATGACACCTAGTTTCTCCCGCAGTTTTATTACATACAAATTGTGAGATATTAAATATGTATAACCTTGATATCTTGATTTTGTGAGTGATACTTAGCATCATTTTTGCTTATGGTCCATTTTGGCTATGAATTATTCATACATGTATTTATTATTTATCTGTTAGCCTCTTGTTTGGCGATTAAATTAAATCATTGCTCAAATGATAAATCATATTCTCCTGTTTTCCAGTTGGCCATATTTTTATCTACTTGAGAAGACTGCATAGTCAAGTTTAGCTATCTTGAAGATTACTGGTTGTGGGTTTGCATCTTGTGTTGAAACAGATTTGATATCATCTGTTTTTCTACTGTGTTCTCTCTTTTAAATATATAATTGGTTTAAAAGTTTATTTTGTATTTTTTTTGTAATTATATCTGTGTGTTGTGTCTTCTGGGAGTTTGTGCATCTAAGTTCAGGTGCCCTATGTGGGCAGAATCCGCTGGATCTATAGTTAGAGTTAGTTGTGAGCCACTCAACATGGGTGTTGGAAATTGTACTCAGATCCTCTGCAAAAGCAGTATGTACTCTTAATTACTTAGCCATCTAGCTAGCACTGCCTCTTTATAACTTCTATTGTCGTGTCACATACGTATCCCATACAGTTCTGAGAGCAGTAGTAGTACATTTGGACTTTAATGGAGCTTTGTCTACCTCTTTCTGTTTTCAGATGTTCATCTTTTGGTTTATGTAGAATCTACTAATTTTTTCTCACATAATTGATTGAAAAATACCTATTTTCTACATGAATGATTGAAATACTGATTTTATTCATTTTTCTCCATCTTTATCTATATAATATGGTGGGCACTATCATTTCACTCTGTGTCATTCTAGCTTAATATTTTCATTTTAATGAATAATAAATCATTTTATATTATTTCTTATTAATTTTACTACAAATGTAAAGTTTACTATCA